>NC_057811.1:284983316-284984994 GCF_018294505.1 Triticum aestivum
ATTGTGTTGATCGGGTAGATTTAAATGTGCAGTTGTTTCATCGCTGCGAGGTTTGGTGGTCGACGACCTCGCCGTGCGTTTGACGAGCTCTGCCCCTTCGTTCGTGGGTGAGCACAAATGACATGTCCTCCTCCCCCGTTAATTATTTGCTCTGTTCCGGTGTTCGTGCCGATGAAACTTGATAGCTAGCTATATATGTGTCTTGAATCATCAGTATGCGTAACCAATATGTGTCTCCCGTTCGAAAGCGTCCTAGTTATAAATATGCATGCATTTGCATATTTATAACCTTGATTCTTTCGAATTGTCCAACGCTATCCATGGACAGCACGAGTATGTTTAGATTGGGTTCGTTTTCCCATATGCTTTGCTCCAGATCTGACGCATAAGTTTCGTCAGTGCGTCCCCTGTTGTTCTCCGGGTACACATCCTCTCTGTTTATTGCAGAGACGGGTATCAGGAGAACAGCGGGGAGGTGCTGCCGAAATTTTGCGTAGGATCCGGAGCATAGCATGGGAAAATGAACCCAATCTAAACATACTCGTGTGGGATTAGGACCTATCATTACCTATTAGAGTGTAGGTTGCATGGACGTAATAAAATTGACAAAGTAGATCAACTAATGAATATATACATGGTGAATTATATATATATATATATATTTGTTGTGTGTCTAGTAACTCTGAAAGTCAAGATGAGTGATCGTGCGTGGATGTACACCGGTCACACTGGTCAGAACAAATGGAGCACTGAATGGTTCACAAAAACCAAGGGGTTTGTGCAAGCCGCATTTGCAAATGGCCAGAGGAAAACCTGGTGCCCCTGTTTACGGTGCGGCAATTGGGAAAAGAGGACAGAGGCTGAAATGGGCAAACACCTGCAGAAGAGTGGTTTTATGCCCGATTATACGGTGTGGACATTTCATGGTGAGTCTGCCCAACGTGACCGAGCTGAGGTGGATCATCGTCGCACCGACGAGCATGGTACCGGGATGGAAAACATGGTGCAAGACTTCGATGATGCTCGGGATTCGGACGAGGAGATGGAGGAATCTGCAAAGGCCTTCAATGAAATGTTGGAGTCTTCAAAACGTCCGCTCCATGAGCACACTGAGCTTTGTTAGTTGGATGCCATCTCACAAGTAATGGCTCTGAAGGCTCAGTTCAACTTGGGCAGAGAATGCTACGATGCAATGATGACAGTATTTGGACGCTTTCTACCCAAAGGCCATGTAATGCCTGCAAACCTGTACCAGTCGGACAAAATCCTCCGTGCACTGAAGATGCCCTATGAGAAGATACATGCCTGTGAGAAAGGATGTGTCTTGTTTAGGCTTGACTATGCGGACTTGAACTATTGTCCCATTTGCAAGTCTTCCAGGTATGTTGTCGTAGACAACGGTATGGGTGAGAAGACACAGACCAAAATCCCCGTTAGTGTTCTTCGGTATATGCCAATCGTACTAAGACTTCAACGTCTTTTCATGGTCGAAGAGACGGCCAGACAGATGACATGGCACAAAACGGGCAAAAGAACCGAACTAGATGCAGATGGGAATCTGATGATCGTACACACATCGGATGGTGTTGCGTGGAAAAAGTTTGATGAATTACATGCTGACAAAGCGGCAGATCCGAGGCATCCTCGAGTCGGCATCAGCACGGATGGGTTCAGTGTG
>NC_057811.1:284985216-285062590 GCF_018294505.1 Triticum aestivum
CCCCCCGGACAGATTATGCAAAGAAAGAACATTTTCCTGACGTTGATAATTCCAGGGCCCAACTATCCGGGGAAAAATATGAATGTGTACATGCAGCCGCTTAAGGACGAATTGCAAGAAGCCTGGGATAATGGGTTCAAGACATACGACGCCTATAGCAAACGGAACTTCATAATGCGTGTCTGGTACATGTACTCGACGCATGACTTGCCGGCGTATGCGCTATTCGTTGGCTGGTGTGTGCATGGAAGGTTCCCGTGCCCCACATGCAAGGGAGCTCTTGAGTTTCGTTGGCTTCAGGCCGGTCGCAAGTTTTCTTGCTTCGACATGCATAGACAGTTCCTGAATCCTCGCCATAAGTTCAGGAAAGACAAGAAGAACTTCATCAGAGGTAGAGTTGTCAAAAACTCTGCACCACCTGCATTGACAGGCCAACAGACCCTGGATCAGTTAAACGCTCTCGAGCCAGATCCAGAGCGTCCAGGGTACTTCAAGGGGTATAATTCTAAGCACGCCTGGACTCACAAAACATGCTTATGGGATCTGCCTTACTTCAAAGACCTCCTTTGCCCACACAACATCGACGTGATGCACACTGAGAAGAATATCGCCGAGGCACTTTTTGGTACATTGTTCGGCATAGATGGGAAGTCAAAGGATAATACTAAGGCTAGAGTCGATCTGGAGGCGCTATGTGATAGGCCGTTACAAAACATGAAAGAACCGAAAGGAAAGCAGAACTGGACGAAGCCAAAGGCATGGTTCAATCTTGGAAGGCCAGCTATGAGGGAAATTATCTTGTGGGTGAAAATGCAGTTGATGTTCCCCGATGGGTATGCAGCGAATCTAAAGAGGGGAGCCAGTCTTGATAAATTGAAGATATTTGGTCTCAAGAGTCATGATTGGCACATATGGATTGAGCGGGTAATGCCGGTGATGTTGCGTGGCTTCATCCCTGAGGATGAATGGCTAGTACTGGCAGAACTCAGCTATTTCTTCCGTGTTCTTTGTGCGAAAGAACTATCGCCTGGCGTGCTAGAAGAAATGGAAGAGTTGGCGCCGGAGTTGATCTGCAAGTTAGAGAAGATCTTTCCACCGGGCTTCTTTAATCCAATGCAGCATTTGATTTTGCATCTCCCGACCGAGGCAAGATTGGGGGGGCCCGTGCAAAATCGTTGGTGCTACCCAACTGAGAGGATGCAGAAGACGCTTCGACAAAAATGTAAAAATAAACGTAGAATTGAAGCATCGATGGCTGAGGCATTCATCACTGAGGAGGCGGCAAACTTCGTGACAGCACACTACGAAGCCAAAAATCGTCATTTGCATAATCCGAAGCCTCGGTACAATGCTGACGACCCTAAAAAGGGTGGATCCAACCTCAGCCTATTCAAAGGGAATCTCGCACCAGCCAGTGTTTCAAATCCAGTATCTTTGGATAACGAAGAATGGCGGACCATTTCGTTGTATATCTTCAACAACCTGATAGAAGTGCGGCCGTACATCGAGTAAGTTCTCGGTACATTGTTTCGCAACTTCTATTTCCTTTGAACTGCTCTTATTCCTGGATATTTCATACAGTCGATACGTCGCCTTATTCTCGTATGGAGCGGTGATCCAAAAGGATTCTGTCGAAGAGTATGAGCTTCTCGCAAAGCAAGGAGGCGGCTATCCCGGTTTCATCTCTTGGTTCAAACAAACGGTAATTTCTATTAGACAATTTCATTTCATTCGCTAATTTGTGCGTAATGCAACAATCCTTTCATATTAAACTTGTAGGCTAATTCAGAGTCTATGGACGCCGAATTGAGACAAGTCGCTAATGGTTTTGACTATAAGGTCCGTTCATTTGACAAATACGACATCAACGGGTATCGCTTTCGTACCTATGGCAAAGAGCTATCTATGGCCGACCGAAAGTCTACAAATTGTTGTGTATCTGCTATCGGCGAAGGAGGTACCGAGTATTATGGGAGAGTTGAAGCAATTTATGAACTTCTATTCTATGGTGAAAACCCACCGAATGTCGTAGTCTTCAAATGTTATTGGTTTCAGCCGAAGGAGACTAGAAGGACTCATGAACATATAGGGCTAGTTGAAATCAACCAAAGCACCCATTTAGATGTTCCTGATGTCTATATTACGGCTCAACAGGCGACCCAAGTATTCTATCTACCGTGGGCCTGCCAAACTAATCCAAATCTGAAAGGTTGGGATGTCGTTTATGAAGTGCCGCCACGTGCTAGACTATCTCCCCCAAAGGAAGAGGATTATGAACCTCACATTAACCCAGACACATATGAAGGAGAATTCTTCCAAGAGACACGTCTTTCCAAAAAGCGTTTCAAGAACCGCTATACTTCACCCCAAAACATTGAAGTAGACAGCGACAGTGAATCCGACATCACCCCAGAGGAGGAACAAGAAGAGCCGGAACAAGAAGAGGTTACTGCTGCGGATGACCTGTCATTGCTTGACCGATTACGTCAAGGTGGCCTTCCACATGTTGATGCCACTGAACCCTATGAGCCCGTCATTGATTATAGTGATGATGATGATTATGCATTTATTGATGATACTGATCGAGATTATTAGTAGTGTCAGGTATTAAATTTTTTTATGTTGTACTTGATGATGATACACTTAAGTGATACACATATTATTATTCATGTCGGTCTTTTTTTTATGTTGTACTAATTTCGTTTACTGTTTGTCATGGCAGGTGTTGAAAGATGGTGGGCGCTGGTCGGGAGCGCGCCAAGGCCCCTTCTTCGTCGGCGCGTGGTGTGAGGTCTTCCATTCCACACGCACCTCTCCGCCGAGCGTTGCTGGACAGTATGGCGACACCGCCGGGCCCTTCTTCGTCGACCGCGGTGCCCAGCAGGGGACGAGGTAGGAAGAGAGGAGGTGGGGCACGTGGTCGCGGGAGAGGAGGTAGGGTGACTGCTACGGCGCCTTCCTCGCCGCCACCCCCAGCTGTTTCACCCGAGCACGTGACTGCTAGGGTGGACTCGTCCGAGGAGGAGGCTACACGGACTCCGGTCCACGAGCCTCCGGTCCACGGGTCTTGGGCCCACGAGCCTCGGGTCGACGGGCCTTCGGCCCACGAGACCCCGGAGGAGCACACGTCTGGATGGGGTACCTGGCCGGATCAGCCCGAGGAGCCGAGTGGCCATGCTGATGATGGCGGGGAGCCGACTGATATTGAGGAGGAGGGGGGCACCGTCTACCAGCGTGGTGCTACACGGCTCCCGTCCGTGCCGGCGACCCGCGAGCAGAGGTGGTTGATTTTCCCTGATGGGGAGAGGTAAGTGCATTTAATATTTTTGTACCTTCTGCATTCACGTTTCTTCAAATAACTAATGCGTTGGCCTTGTCATGCTGCAGGGGTTGGGACCACCATCATAGTGTCCGCCGGCCCAACTCCGTCCTTGGAGTTCTTTGCCGGCAAAACTTCCCGGGGTTTGTCACGTTGCCTGGTGAGGGTCGGCTTCCAGAGCTTGGATTGAGCTGGGAGCACTACTTGGCTGCCCCGGCCCCGCCGGATGAGATTATCGACGGTGTCTTGTGCGACACGAGGGCAGACGTGGTGATCAGAAAGTTCTGGGTAATTTCTCCTTTACACATTTAAAAATCTTCAACTAGCTAGTTATTAATTGTACTAATCAATATTGTCTCATTTGATTGCAGACATTCTACAGGTGTGAGGAGGGATACGAGGAGGACGCGGCACATGTTATCGAGAACGTCTGCAAGCGCCTACTACAGAACTTACGGCACGAGGCTCGGGTGCAGGCTGTTCGAGACTACTACGCCTTGCGTGGTATCAAGAAGACCAAGCCGGCGTGCCGCGATAAGTTCCTGAGTAAGGAGCAGTACATGAAGGTAATTCTTAAGGCCTTCTACTTAAGTTCCTTCATTTAGTAATTCTTAGCCGTAGCGCTCAAGTTTCTATTTGCTAACTTAGGCGCCTCCGAGATGGTGTGCGGATCGGATGGATTGTTGGGAGGTGTTGGTCAATGAGTGGTGCTCAAAAGAATGGCTAGCCCTCCACAACGAGGCCAAGGACAAACGTGCCCAAATGGAAGGTGTGCCACACCATCAAGGCAGCTCCAACTTATATCAGTTCGGGCGGAACTGGGTATGTGGTTTGCTTCATGATTCATGCAATTCATTCATCATGCTAGCTTGAGCCCTTTAATTACTAATTTACATTGTTTCTCTCTTTCAGGCACGCTACAATAAGGTGGATAAGGTGCCAGAGGTGTACGACCTGTATGCCATGGCCCACACTGCCTCTTTCAAGAAAGTCAAGGCATTCTCTCCGTCTGACCTCGATGATGCAAACAACTTCACCAACATCTCCTCCCACAACAAGCTCGTGAGATATAGAGATGAGGGGAAGGCGAGGAAAGGGGAGGACTTTAACCCGAGCCAGGGTCCCATTGATCCAGAGCTGGTGATGATATCTGGTGGCGGGAGGTCCCATGGCTCCATAGCCATTGGAGATGGACTTATCCGTTGTCCTAGCACTCTCCCGGAGATCAAGGCGCGCCAGTCGAGCTCCGCTCCTGAGATAAGGCCTCGTGAACGGCCAGTCCAACTCGCCATCAAGGTTAGTGATACGTACTCAGCTATCTTTCTCCATTACATTGTGTGCGCTTCCATCAATGATTACAAATGGTCATGTGAGTGGTGTTGCAGGCTGCTATACAGAGTGAGAGAGATAGAACGGAGAAACTTCTGGCGGAGGCGGCGGAGAGGCAGCGGGAGTTGGAGGAGAGGACGACAAAGATGTTGGAGGAGGAGAGGGCACGGAATGACATGCAGGCAAGGGCCATGTACGAGCTCCTTGTGGTAAGTTTCTTCTGCAGATTAGCCAAAACATTCATGTAGTGTTTGTCTCATTACTAACTAGTATGACTGAGTCGTCAAAACCAAATGTGCAGTCTGTGTGCGAGAAGACCGGTCAGACCGCTCCGCCGATGCCAGTGATTGCTCCTGGGACCACGGTGAGTTTAATTTGAATGGACATTACTTGCTAGTCTTAACATTTGAGTGTCATCATGCTAACAAGACATTGGAAATGATCTTTGGTGCAGCGTAACTCCAGACAAGCATCGCACGATCCTTCTCCAGCTACCGACACGAGCCAGCCCGCTCCTACACCTCCTGGATCATGGTAAGTTTATCTAGTGTTTTGCTTAACACATGCATAAAGACCTAGACTTAGCTTTATTTCCTCCAATGCTTACCATAATGACCTAGACTTAGCTTCTTCTCCTCCAAAATGACTTAATAAGCTTACTGACCTCCAAAACCATCCATTTTACCTAAGTTAGCTCTAAAACGATCTGTACTTAGCTTACTTATGTCAAAAATTGCATAATTAGCTTAGTTAGCTCATAAACGATCCATTTTACCTAAGTTAGCTCTAAAATGACCCATTTTACCTTGGTTAGCTTATAAATGATCCAGTTCATCCAAGTTAGCTCAAAAATGACCCATTTTACCTAGATTAGCTCCTAAATGATCCATTTTACCTACGTTAGCTTTAAAATGACCCATTTCACCTAGGTTAGCTCCAAAATGACCCATCTTACCTAGGTTATCTCATAAACGATCCATTTCAACTAATTTAGCTCATAAACGATCCATTTCACCAAGTTAGCTCAAAAACGATCCATTTCACCTAAATTAGCTCTTAAATGATCCATTTCACCTAAGTTAGCTCAAAAAGATCCATTTCAACTAAATTAGCTCATAAATGATCCATTTCACCTAAGTTAGCTCAAAAACGATCCATTTCAACTAAGTTAGCTCATAAATGATCCATTTCACCTAAGTTAGCTAAAAAACGATCCATTTCACCTTAGTTACCTCAAAAACGATCCATTTGACCTTAGTTAGCTCATAAACGACCCATTTCAACTAAGTTAGCTCATAAATGATCCATTTCACCTTAGCTAGCTCATAAACGACCCATTTCAACTTAGTTAGCTCATATATGATCCATTTCACGTAAGTTAGCTCATAAATGACATATACTTCTTGTTCTAGTCTTCTTCTTGTTCTACTCTTCTTGTTCTAGTCTTCTTATTCTAGTCACCTATTTCTAACTTTCTTATTTTGCCATTTTGCAGATTTCATTCACTTCATGGAAGCTAGCTTGCTATGGAGTGCTTGTTTATGTATGGATGGAACTTGCTTATGTATGAATGGATGGATGGAACTTGCTTATGTAATATGTATGGATGGAACTTGCTTATGTATGAATGGATGGAACTTGCTTATGTATGAATGGATGGAACTTATGTGCTGGATATATGTGATATGTTTGCTGTTAAATAGGCCTGTGAAATATATCTATATATGTCATATATATTTGCTGTGAAAATTGTTGGATTTAATAAAAAACAGAAAAAGAGCCAATATGCAGGCTCTTTGCCGTCTGCCACCGACGGCAACGGGCTCTTTGCCGTCAGCCGCAGACGGCAAAGAAGCCACGTGGCAGCCAACTGTGCTTCCTGGGAGCTGACCCATTTGGTCAGTTTGCCTACAGTGGCAGACGGCAAAGACACTAGAAAGTTTGCCTACAGTGGCAGACGGCAAAGACACTAGAAAGTTTGCCTACAGTGGCAGACGGCAAAGACACTAGAAAGTTTGCCATCAGTGGCAGACGGCAAAGACTTGCCGTCAGCGGCGGACGGCAAAGGCCTGCCGTTAGCCACTTAACGGACTGACAGCGCAATTATTGCCGTCTGCTCTCTTTGCCGTCCGCTGCAGACGGCAAAGGCCCTTTGCCGTCAGCCGCCAGGAAGCAGACGGCAAAGTAGCTCTTTGCCGGACCTTACTTTGCCGAAGCCTTTTGCCGTCCGCGGCTGACGGCAAAGGCCTTTGCCGTCCGCCGTTCATGCCTTTGCCGTCCGCCGTGGCAGACGGCAAAATAGCTGATTCCTGTAGTGCTTGGTTCTAAAAAACTGAGGGAAATACTTACGCTACTTTACTGCATCACCCTTTCCTCTTCAAGGGAAACCCAACGCAGTGCTCAAGAGGTAGCAACAGCCAACACTACTTTATCCTTGTGCTTCTTGCTGCATTTCTTGTTCTTCTTCTTCTGATTGGCGGTGTCATCGTCGTCCTCTGAGTCAACGTCGACACCATCTTCCTCACCGGGGAGTCGCCTCCCCTCCTCCGTTCGGGCACACTTATCCGCGAGAGTGTGTAGCACATTCACTGTCTTGGGAAACCGGACGTTCATCTTGGAACGTATCCTACGGTTGCGCACGTTGGACTGGAACACAACTATCATAGCTGCCGGGTGAATGTCTGGAATATTCCTGTGTACCTTGTTATACCTCTGCATGTACTTCCGCAAACTCTCTCCTTCATTCTGTGAGAGGAGCTTCAAGTCACTGGGCCATCCTGGTTCTTGATGACCGCCCGTGAAGGCGCCAACAATTTCATGGCACAGGTCAGTCCAGGTCGAGATGGATTTTTCCGGGAAGTGCATCAGCCATGACCTCACGTTTGGCTTGAATGCCAAAGGGGAGTAGTTGGCGAACACTTTCTCATCTCTTCCTCTGGCAACTTGAATAGCGATGGTGTAGATGCTCAAGAACTCTGCCGGGTTCAATCTTCCGTCATACTTTTCCTCTATCTCTGGCTTGAACGTGCGGGCAGATGGCCAACGGACTTGCCGCAGCTCGCGAGTGAAGGCGGGGCACCCAACCTCAAAAGGCAGGTAACCGTCTCCACCGGGCATGGGCTCATCGACGTCGGGGCCATTGCGCCTATCGGACTGGCGGCGGGTTTCGCGACGTCGCTTGATGGTGACGCGTGCGTCCTCCCTCCGCCTGTCTTCTAGGGCCTGTCGCTGATCTCGACATGCCCGAGGATCGGATGAAGCCATCGATACATTGTCGGGTTCTTGGTCGCGTGGCTCTGGCTGCGGCTCCTGCGCTGGCTGCCGCAGAGGGGACTGCACAGTGGGGGTGCCCCCTTCGGTACGGCTAGCGGCTCGGGCTGTCATCGCCGCCCGCGGAGGCCATGGCGGGCCTGTTCGCTATGACCCCCCCCCCCCCGCCTCGGCGAAACCAATCAAGCTCTGAATGGTGGCTCTCCATTCATCCATTTAATCGGCCGCCGGCGGCAATCTCAACAGGAGTTGGGCCCGAGCCATGGCCTCCAAAGTGGTGCTCGGCATGGACGACATCGCAGGTCACGACGTCGCCCGGCTTCTGACAGTGCCAGTAGTGTTGGCACCATGCTCTCGCCGCCGTGAGCCGGTCGCCAACGTGGTGTGGTGATGAGGTGGATGCACTCGGGGATTGGCGACCCCATCTGGCCCATCGTCTTGGCTAGCTTGTTTCAGGGGTGGCGCGTGCCCTGAAGCCGCGCCCGTAGCGTGGGCGGCCAGGGCATCGCGGTTCGCTCCAGAGCGAGCGCCATCGCTGCGGCCGCGCTCTTCAGCAGGGCGGAGATGGAATAATCTCTCCACCTGCACCTCGTGGAGCGCGGCCGCTGGGATGTTGTTGATGTTGTCCTCCTCTGGTGCCTCCAGGTCCCGTTTCGGCCGCAAGGGGAATGGCAGCGGCGCCGCCCGCGCCGGGCACGTCCCCCGCGGCGTCCACATTCCTGTGTGCCCCTGTAGCCCCCACGATATCAGCGGCCGCATGTAAAGGGGACTTCAAGGTGGATGGGTGAGCCGTGGCATCGGGCTTTTTTTTGGGCACCATAGATGACGAAGCCGTTGATGGAGAAAATGGTGATGAAGATGACGCGCTGCTTACACCCTCGGGTTCACGCAAGCGCTTCCCCCTACTTGTTGCGCCAAAGATGTCATGGGAAAACACGGCCACCTATGAGGCCATCGGCCCCTTGTGGTTCGGCAAGGGGGAAGGGCGCGTTGCACAAAGAGCGGAGAGCATAGAGCAGCACGACAACATTGACACGGGCAGTTTTTACCCAGGTTCGGGCCGCCGCGAAGCGTAAAACCCTACTCCTGCTTTTGGAGGATTGATGTGTGGACGATGTGGAGACACGGCCCTCTTGCCCGGCAAGGTTGCCTCGGGACGAGAGCAGGTACATGCGTATGAGTTTGCAGAGGTCTGAATCCTTGCTAAGGTAGCCATGGCCCTCCTTTTATAGGTCAAGGGGTTACCACAATGGCAAAACAGGCATTATCCCATGATTAGATAGCCACAATGCTATCATACCTAACTCTGCAGACAGGACAAGGCGCATTAAATGTGCCGCCTAGTGTCACATCGTGGGTGCAGCTCGGCAAGTCTTGCCATGCCATTCAGCCACCTTCTCGCCTGTCTGCATGACACGTCCCTGGACGGGTGTCATTTGGAGGTGATTTCCTTCAGAAATGGCTACCACGTACCAAGTAACAGCCACTTAATCGCTTGGGGGATCGACACCGCACCGATAGGTGACTTGCGTTGTTGTGAGGTGGAGCGGTGGAGCCCTGGTGGGGTAAGCCACCCTCGGCATCCCTGACAAGCCTGCTGGGGGAGTCTTGAGACTTGTCTTCGGGGTAACCTAGACCCCGCCAGGCTGGCCTGCTTGGCAAGGGAGGTTTTTCCTTAGTGATATCTTGCTCCTTTGGTTCGTCTTGGTCTTCTTGATCCGCCCTTTGATTTCTCAAAGAGCTTATCTCTTCTGCTTGGCCTTGTCTTGGATGCTGCAACCTTGCTCTTAAGCCTGTGTACAGTGTGGGCAACACACCTGGGGTTTGTTGCACCGACAGACAAACTCTTTATCACCTCCATAACCGAGAAACATTTCCTTAGTCCTAAGGATAATTTTGACTGATGTCCAGTGATCTACTCCTGGATCACCAGTGTACCCCCTTGCCAAACTCATGGCTACACAATAGGTCTGATACACAGCATGGCATACTTTATAGAACCTATGGTTGAGGCATAGGTAATGACTTTCATTCTCTCTCTATCTTCTACCGTGGTCGGGTTTTGAGTCTTACTCAACTTCACACCTTACAATATAGGCTAGAACTCCTTCTTTGAATGATCCATTTTAAACTCCTTCAAAATCTTGTCAAGGTATGTACTCATTGAAAATCTTATCAAGCGTATTGATCTATCTCTATAGATCTTGATGCCTAATATGTAAGCAGCTTCACCGAGGTCTTTCATGAATTTTTTTATTCAAGTATCCTTTTATGCTATCCAGAAATTCTATATCATTTCTAATCAGTAATATGTCATCCACATATAATATCAGAAATGCTACAGAGCTCCCACTCACTTTATTGTAAATACAAGCTTCACCATAAGTCTGTATAAAACCATATGATTTGATCACATCATCAAAGCGTATATTCCAACTCCGAGATGCTTGCGCCAGTCCATAGATGGATCGCTGGAGCTTGCACACTTTGTTAGCATCTTTAGGATCGACAAAACTTTCTGGTTGCATCATATGCAACTCTTCTTGAAGAAATCCATTAAGGAATGCAGTTTTGACGTCCATTTGCTAGATCATAAAATGCGGCAATTGCTAACATGATTTGGACATACTTAAGTATCGCTACGGGTGAGAAAGTCTCATCATAGTCAACCCTTGAACTTGTCAAAAACCTTCCGCGACAAGTCGAGCTTTGTAGATAGTGACATTACTATCAGTGTATGTCTTCTTCTTGAAGATCCATTTATTCACAATGGCTCGCCGATCATCGGGCAAGTCCACCAAAGTCCACACTTTGTTCTCATACATGGATCCTATCTTAGATTTCATGACCTCAAGCCATTTATCAGAATCTGGGCTCATCATAGCTTCTTCATAGTTCGTAGGTTCGCCATGGTCTAATAACATGACTTCCAGGACAGGATTACCATACCACTCTGGTGCGGAACGTGCTCTGTTCAACCTACGAGGTCTAGTAGTAACTTGATCTAAAGTTTCATGATCATCATCATTAGCTCCCTCTCTAGTTGGTGTAGGCAGCACAGGAACGGATTTCTCTGATGTGCTACTTTCCAAATTGAGAGAAGGTACAATTACCTCATCGAGTTCCACTTTCCTCCCACTCACTTCTTTCGAGAGAAAATCCTTCTCTAGAAAGGATCCATTCTTAGCAACAAAGATCTTGCCTTTAGATCTTTGGTAGAAGGTGTACCCAATTGTTTCCTTAGGGTATCCTATGAAGACGCACTTCTCCGATTTGGGTTCAAGCTTATCAGGCTGAAGCCTTTTGACATAAGTGTCGCAACCCCAAACTTTAAGAAACAACAGCTTAGGTTTCTTGCCAAACCATAGTTCATACGTGTCGTCTCAACAGATTTAGATGGTGCCCTATTTAACGTGAATGCGGCTGTCTCTAATGCATAACCCCAAAACTATAGTGGTAAATCAGTAAGAGGCATCATAGATCGCACCATATCTAATAAAGTACGGTTACGACATTCAGACACACCATTACGCTGTGGTGTTCTTGGTGGCGTGAGTTGTGAAACAATTCCACATTGTTTTAAATGAAGGCCAACCTTGTAACTCAAACATTCGCCTCTGCGATCAGATCATAGAAACTTTATTCTCTTGTTACGATGTGTATTACCGAGAGGGCCCAGAGATACCTCTCCGATACTCGGAGTGACAAATCCTAATCTCAATCTATGCCAACTCAACAAACACCTTCGGAGATACCTGTAGAGCATCTTTATGATCACCCAGTTACATTGTGATGTTGAATAGCACACAAGGTATTCCTCCGGTATCTGGGAGTTGCATAATCTCATAGTCGAAGGAACATGTATTTGTCAACGAGATAGCAGCAGCAATAAGCTGAAGGATCAATATGCTAAGCTAACGGCGGGTCTTGTCCATCACATCATTCTCCTAATGATGTGACCCCGTTATCAAATGACAACTCATGTCTATGGTTAGTGTCGGATTATGGGATCCAGCAAAACCCTTGAGTTTCAAACACTGGGGTGTGCACGAAGATCTCTCTCCCCCTAGCTCACGCTCTCGCCATGATCTCAAAGCCTAGCTCGCCGAACTCGAGGAACAAGGGACACAAGAGTTTATACTAGTTCGGGCCACCGATGTGGTGTAATACCCTACTCCAGTGTGGTGTGGTGGATTGCCTTGTAGGCTGAGGATGAACAAGTACAAGGGAAGAACAACCTCCTGAGGAGAAGCGTTCTCGAGCTCGGTGAGCTTGTGCGTGTGAGGATGGAATGGGTCCGATCCAAGATCAGTTGCCTCCTACGGTGGTGGCTAGTCCTATTTATAGAGGCCCGGGTCCTCTTCCCAAATATTAGGCGGGAAGGGATCCCACAACGGCCAAAGTACAAGCTATCCTGACAAAAGGTGGTCTTCGCCTGCCAAAGGCTCTGGTGGTGACGCCATCGTGGGCTCCGCGATGACCTCTGTCCTGCCGTCCTGCTGGTCTTGGTCTCGTTGCACCGATATGGAAACCTTTGCCTGATGCCTCGGGACTCCTCGCCTGCGCTTGCCCCTTTAGCACCAAAGAGGCAACTGGTACTCTGCGCCCGTTGGCGCCCGCCTGGCCTTGGTCGTCATGGCTCACGTCATGCGGTCCTCGCGATGTGCCCCTTGCATAGATCTCTCCGCTCCTCGGGAACCAGCCTAGGGAGGTCGCCCCTGTGGAGGTCTTGTGTCGTCCGCCTCGCGAGGCTTGACCCCTCGCAAGGGTCTTGAGTGGTTGTTGATGAAGATGGGCCATACTAGGACGCTGGATGAGCCATGCCCTGGGCCGCAGGCAGGCAAGTCTGGGTACCCCCATTCCCAAGACGCTGACAGTAGCCCCCAGGCCCAAGGCACGCTCGGACTTGGTTTCGAGGTGAAGCCAAGGGGCGAGTGCGGAGCGCCACGGGCCCCAACAGCCTGCGGCCTTGATTGACGCGTGGCGATTGACGGGACGTGGGCGTCTCCGCTTCCACACGCTGCCTCGGCAACTGCCCGAATTGACGAGTCCCTGCTGCATGCAGAAGAAAATCCATCATTACCTTCGATCGTGGAGGCCGGCGATTGGCCTCCTCCTGGCTATAAATGGGGGGGCGGAGCCCCCGCTGCCCATCTCTTCCTTCGTTCCTCTTGCTCTGTCTTCTTTGCTTCACTGCCTCGCCACGTCACCCATGGCGCCGATGAAGTGGTTCTCTACTGCGGAGAAGGGGAAGGCTCGTCAAGAGGGGCCCAGCTCTCCTCCGCCCAAGAGGGGGCGCGGTCGCCCTCGCAAGCATGCCGTGACCCTCGCTGTGGCTCCTCGTGGGCGAGGGCGGATCTCTTCGGGGTCCGGTGCCGCCCCGGGCGGCCGAGGCGGCGCTTCTCTGCCTAGTGGAAACCGCCTGAGGCGTGGCGGGTCCGTCGGCGGGGAGAGGCGTGCCATGGTCACCCGGCCTCCCCGGCCACGCTTCCACTGAGCGGAGATGCTGCCGGAGTTCATTGTGTGGTCGGAGAACCCGACCGGCACCTGGCTCCAGCTTCCGCGCTTCCTTGCCGGGGAGCTGGCGACCGCGGGCCCCGGCGGCCTCTGGCTGTGGGCGGACAGCTGCTGCAGCAAGGCCTCGTGGGTCGCGGTGGAGATCTCCGTCGCGGGCAATGTAGCCCTAGCCCGCGGCTGGCAGACGTTTGCCCGCGCGCGCGTGGTCGGAGCAGGTGGTGCACCCTCAACTTCAAGTATGACGGCGCCGTGACCCTCTTTCTGAGGGTGTTCGGGGAAGATGGTTGCCGCGCTGGGTGCTGCCCTGAAGGCAGCGATGGTGACGAAGTGCTCGGCCTTGGCGATGGCCGCGACGAAGACGAGGGCGAGCTCGCCCTTGGTGATGGCCGCAGCTCGTCCGGCAGCGGCGGCTCCTCCTCCGGCGAAAGGTCCAGCAGCTGCTGCTATGACCAACCGCCCCTTCGCCGGGCTCGCTTCGAGGACGATGGTGGGTTGTCCCGTCGTCGTGCCCCAGTTAAGCACGAGGAGGGCTTCGGCTGAGTTTGGGGAAGCGCCGAGAGCTGGTTCTCGTGAGTAGCCGCGGGCGTGGGAGCCGCTTTTGCCTGTTGTTTCTTTCTTTCCTTCCTGCATCGTAGGAAACAAGTATGGGGCCCCACGGGGGCGTATGATGAACCGTGATGCTTTTCCTACCTTATGCCATGTTTATTGCTTCTGAGTCGTGTTGTGGCGTCAATACTTTACGTAGGCATATAAGGAAAACTTAGCTCGATATGCCTGAAGTAGTTTCCACCTCGCGAGGGCAACCTCGTGAGGGCGCACATCTCCCAGCACCTGATGAGGCTTCCCTGCTGCGGACTTGGGGAGCGTCCAGAGACTGCGAAAATTCCTTAAGAAGCCCTTATTCCTCCCTGCTCAAGGCCCCGGCATGGCCGGTCATAGCCTAGCGCACCACGTCGCGGTACCCGTGGGGCACGGACTTAAAAGGAGGTGCACCGGTCGCGAGCTCGAACGAGGGTGCCTCGTGGAGATCAGGGAGCGCTTACGCATGCACCTGCCCAGCCCCCTTGCGAGGCGTGCGAGGGAGAGCATCGGACAAAATAGAGAACCGAGGGAAGAAATAGAAGGAAAAGGGGATCGAACCAAACCATCGAAAAACACCAGAATTCAAATTTCCACTAAAGAGGGGCAGGCCAACTTCGGAAAGCAAATGAACAGCCGCGTCCGGCACCTAGTCTAGTCTTCTGACCAGCGCGGAGCTAAGTGATGCCACTAGGACGTGGGGGGAGCCCCCGAGGCCCGAGGGCGGCACTCCGGAGACTCCGGGGCGTGTACAGCCCCACTCATTATTATGTGAGAGTGTCATGGGCGGAGACCTTCACAGGCACTGGGCCTTGCTTCATGGGTAGAACTTCCGGAGGTGCTGGATGTTCCAGGCGTTCTGGATGGGGATCCCGTCCTGCGTCTCCAGGCGTGCGGCGCCAGGCCTGGAGACACGGGCGATCCTAAACGGGCCCTCCCACATGGGCGAGAGCTTGTGCAGCCTTTTCCTGGAGAGCACCCGCCTCAGGACGAGATCACCCATCTCAAGTGTCCTGGAGCGAACGCTGCGACAGTGGTACCGTCGCAGCGCCTGCTGGTATCTTGCCGCCCGGAGCGAGGCTTCACGGCGGCGTTCCTCCCCCAGCACAAGGTCCATCCCCCGCATGGCGTCCTGCTGCGTTTCATCAAACGCCAGGACCCATGCGCAGCGATGCCTGACCTCGGGAGGGAGAACCGCTTCTGCTCTGTAGACGAGGAAGAACGGGGTCTCGCCTATTGGCTTGGTGGCGGTGGTGCGGATGGACCATAGCACAGACTGGAGCTCTTCGTGCCAGCCTCTGCTGCAGGCCTTGAGCTTCTTCTTGAAGGTCCTGGTCTTGAGGCCCCTCAAAACCTTCGCATTGGCGCATTCGGCTTGGCCATTGCTCCTGGGGTGTGCCACCGAAGCGTAGCAGATCTACGTTCCAAGGTTAGCACACTATGTCTTGAAGCGGTTGCTAGTGAACTGTGAGCCGTTGTCGGTGATGATGCGGTTAGGAACCCCAAACCGGCTCACGAGGCCCTTGATGAACTTAACTGCGGACCCGGCCATGATGGTGCGGACGGCTTCCACCTCTGCCCATTTGGTGAATTTGTCGATGGCGACGTAGAGGTATCAGTAGCCCCCAAGCGCTCGCGGGAATGGGCCCAGGATATCCAGCCCCCAGACCGCGAAAGGCCACGAAAGTGGGATAGTCTGGAGGCCCTGGGCCGGCTGGTGGATCTGCTTGGCATGGAATTGGCAGGCCTCGCAGGACTTCACCAGCTTGGTTGCGTCGTTGAGTGCCGTGGGCCACTAGAACCCGCTGCGGAACGCCTTGCCGACCAGGGTCCGCGACGGCGAGTGATGCCCACAGTCTCCGCCATGTATGTCAGCTAGCAACTCGTTCCCCTGCTCCCTGGAGATGCATCGCAAGGAAACATCATTTGGTTGCCTTCTGTATAACTCACCATCCTGTATGTAGTACGCCGTAGCCTGCCGGGCCACGCGCTCCGTGTCCTCCTCTTTCTCCGGCAGCGTCCCTTTCGCCAGGTATGTCTTGAACTCCTCGGTCCAGCACCCCTCCTGAGGTTCAAGCGCCAGGAGCAGGCGCGCGCCTGTGGTAGGGCCACAGGTGGGGGCTCCCGAGGCCGGTGGTTGGGGGAGCTCCTCCCGAGACGGTGCAAGCCCCACAGCTGGGGGTGCTACCGAAGGCTTGAATAGTCGCTCTTCAAAGACGCCTGGCTCTTGGGGCAAGCGCTTGGATGCCCTTCTGGCGATGTCGTCGGCTTCCTGGTTCGTGCCGCGAGGCACGTGTTGCAGCTCCAGGCCTAAGAACTGCTTCTCCATCTTGCGCACCTCCGTGAGGTACGCCTCCATGTGCTCGTCCTTCGGCTCGTACACCTTGTTGGAGAAGTTGACGAGGAGCTGCGAATCGCCCTTGACGGTGAGACGTTTTACCCCCAAGGCCGTGGCGGCCTTGAGGCCGGCGATCAACCCCTCGTACTCCGCAATGTTGCTTGAGACCTTCTCGCCCCGCTGGAAGCAGAGCCGCACGGCGTAGTAGAGCTTGTCTTGGTTGGGCGAGATGAGCACGGCTCCAGCCCCCGCGCCTTGGCGTGTGAAGGCGCTGTCGAAGTACATGGCCCAACTATCTGGTGCCTCACTTCCTGGCGAGAAAGATAGGCTCTTGCCAACTTCAGGTTCCGGGGCGTCGGTCCATTCGGCCACGAAGTCGGCTAGGGCGGCCCCCTTGATGACCCTGGTTGTGCTGAACTCAAGCTGAAATGCCTGAAGTTCGATGTTCCACTCGGCGACCCTTCCCGCGGCATTAAGGCTCCGGAGCACCCTCTCCAGTGGGTAAGATGAGACGACTTTGATCGGGTGGCCTTGGAAGTAAAGGCGCAGCTTGCGTGAGGCCACCAGGAGTGCGAGCAGAAGCTTCTGTGGCATGGGGTATCGTGCCCTCGCGTCCCGCAGTACCATGCTGACAAAGTATACTGGGTGCTCAATGAGGGCGGGAGCGTCGATGGAGCCCGCGTCTACCGGAGGTTGGGGCATCCCGTGAGGTGATGGGACCTCAAGAGACTGGTCATCCATTGGGGCCTCTGCAGGCCCGAGAATGCCGTCTTGCTGGCCCTGATCATTCGTTGGCGTTGTTGCAGCCTTTGTGGCATCCTCTTGGTGCCGCATCGCCCCAGCTGGAGGTGCGGCACGGCGCGGCGGACTCTTGGCCTGGCGCTCTTCCCGAACCGCCACTAGCACCGCGCTGGCAAAGTAGGGAGTGGTGGCAAGGTAAAGCACCAGGGGCTCGAGGGGGCGAGGCGCCGCCATCACCAGAGGGCTGGTCAGGTATCTCTTGAGGTCTTGAAACACCAGGTCGGCCTCCGGGGTCCACTCGAAAGGGCCCTTCTTCTTCATCAGCTTGAAGAATGGCAGGGCGCGCTCCCCCAGCTTGGAGATGAAGCGCCCTAGCGAGGTCACGCAGCCCGCAAGCTTCTAGATTTCCTTGAGAGTTTGTGGTGGGCTCATGTCTTGTATCGCCTTGACCCTCTCCGGGTTAGCCTCGATCCCCCTGTGGGACACGAGGAAGCCCAGCAGCTTGCCGGAGGGAACACCGAACACGCACTTCTCTGGGTTAAGCCGTAGGTCCACCTGGCGCAGGCTTGCGAAGGTCTCGTCCAGGTCCTGAATCAGAGTTCTCGCCTCCCGAGACTTTACCACGATGTCGTCAATGTAAGCCTCCGCATTCCTCCCGAGCTGCTGCCCCAGGGTGATGTGCATCAGCCGTTGGAAGGTCGCCCCTGCGTTGCGCAGCCCGAACGACATGCAAGTGTAGCAGTGTACCCCGCACGGGGTCAGGAAGGCCGTCTTCTCAACATCCTCCACCGCTATCTTGATCTGGTGGTAACCCAAAAAAGCGTCCATGAAGCACAGCAGGTTGCACTCAGCGGTGGAGTCGACAATCTGGTCGATGCGCGGAAGCGGGAACGAGTCTTGAGGGCAGGCTTTGTTGAGGTTGGTGAAGTCGACGCACATGTGTTCCTTCCCGCCTTTCTTGGGCACCACGACGGGGTTCGCCAGCCACTCGGGGTACCGGACCTCATGGATAACATCCGCTGCGTGCAGCTTGCGGGTCTCCTGGATGATGAAGGACCGCTTCTCCGTGGATTGGCGTCGCGCCTTTTGCTTCACGGGGCGCACGTTGGGGCAACCCCTCAAGTGGTGCTCGATCACCCCCCTTGGGACCCCCACTAGCTGCTTGGGCTCCCAGGCGAATACCTCCTTGTTCGCGCGCAGAAACTGCACCAGTGCCTCCTCTTGGTCTGGGTCGAGGTTGGCGCCTATGGTGAGGGTGGCTCCCGAGGACCCGTCCTCCTCGACCGGCACTTGCTTCGTTTTGGCTCGATCCTGAGTGAACAGCTGCTTCTTTTTCGCTGGCGCGGCTTCCTTAGCCCTGGAGTGGCTTTATCGGCCGGACAGGTTGTAGCTGCAGTCCCGAAGGCGAGCTTGAGGGCTGTCAGGGCCTCCTTGGTGTCTCCAGCTACGGCGAGGACGCCTTTGCTCCCGGGCATCTTCATGAGGTTATAAGGAGGATGGGTGGCCGCCATGAACTAGGCCAAGGCCGGGTACCCGAGGATGGCGTTGTACAGGAGGCCGATGCAAGCGATGTCGAAGTTGATAAGCTCGGTGCGGTAGTTGTCGCGGGTGCCAAAAGTCACGAGGAGGCTGATTTGCCCTAGGGGGCTGTTAGAGCCGCTGCCGACTCCGGAGAAGGGCTTGGTAGGACGGAGCCATTCGTGCGATACGTGAATCAAGTCGAAAGCCTCCACAGAGAGCACATTAAGGCCAACCCCACCGTCGATGAGGGTCTTGGTGATGGCTACGTTGCAGATGGTGGGCGTGCAGAGCATTGGAAGCGCGCCCGAGCTTGCGGTGGTCGCGGGGTGGTCGCTTGAGTCGAAGGTGATGTCGGCCTTGGGTGCCGCCCCTCCTGGAGGGGCCCCCTGCTGCACGGAGGCCGCACCAATCTGGCGGAAGAACTGCTTGACATGGCGGTCGGAGGGCGGCGCCCGCGAGCCGCCGAGGATGGCCGCGACAGCGACAGGCGCGGGCCCGAAGCGCGCAACGAAAAGGCCGCGCAGCTCCTCCCAAGAGGCCACAGAAGATCCCGGCAGGTTGAACAGCCAGGCACGCGGCGCGCCAACAAGGGCCATGGGGAACCAGTTGGCCATGACCTTGTCGTCGCCTCCTGCCTCCAGAACAGCATCCTCATACGCCAGGAGGAAGGCTGACGAGTCCGCCGCGCCATCATAGCGGGGTGGCATCTCCGGCATGAACTTGTGTGGCCACCGCACCCGCCGCAAGGCGGGGGCGAGGACCCTGAGCCCCCTGGTGTCGCCGCGGGCACTCGTCGGTCCAGCTGGAGGAGCGGCGCCGGCCATGGGGGCCGAACGGAGAGGTGATGTTGCGGGGGAAGCGAAGCTTCGGCGCACCCCTACCTGGCGCGCCAAATGTCGGATTACGGGTTCCGGCAAAACCCTTGGGTGCGCACGAAGATCTCTCTCCCCCTAGCTCACGCTCTCACCATGATCTCAAAGCCTAGCTCGCTGAACCCGAGGAACAAGGGACACAAGAGTTTATACTGGTTCGAGCCACCGATGTGGTGTAATACCCTACTCCAGTGTGGTGTGGTGGATTGCCTTGTAGGCTGAGGATGAACAAGTACAAGGGAAGAACAACCTCCTCAGGAGAAGCATTCTCGAGCTCGGTGAGCTTGTGCGTGTAAGGATGGAATGGGTCCGATCCAAGATCAGTTGCCTCCTACGGTGGTGGCTAGTCCTATTTATAGAGGCCCGGGTCCTCTTCCAAAATATTAGGTGGGAAGGGATCCCACAACGGCCAATTCAAAGGGGGACAACTAGTACAAGCTATCCTGACAAAAGGTGGTCTTCGCCTTCCAAAGGCTCTGGTGGTGACGCTGCTGTGGGCTCCGCGGTGACCTCCGTCCTGCCGTCCTGCTAGTCTTGGTCTTGTTGCACCGATATGGAAACCTTTGCATGATGCCTCGGGACTCCTCGCCTGCGCTTGCCCCTTTAGCACCAAAGAGGCAACTGGTACTCTGCGCCGCTGGCCCCCGCCCGGCCTTGGTCGTCATGGCTCACGTCATGCGGACCTCGCGAGGTGCCCCTTGCATAGATCTCTCCGCTCCTCGGGAGCCAGCCTAGGGATGTCGCCCCTGTGGAGGTTTTGTGTCGTCCGCCTCGCGAGGGTCTTGAGTGGTTGTTAATGAAGATGGGTCGTACCAGGCCGCTGGATGAGCCACGCCCTGGGCCGCAGGCAGGCAAGTCTGGGTACCCCCGTTCCCAGGACGCCGACAGTTAGGAAACCTTAACCATCTTTGATCAACGAGCTAGTCTAGTAGAGGCTCACTAGGGACATGGTATTTGTTTATGTATCCACACATGTATTTAAGTTTCCGGTCAATAGAATTCTAGCATGAATAATAAACCTTTATCATGATTTAGGAAATATAATAATAACCATTTTATTATTGCCTGTAGGGCATATTTCCATCAGTGTCGTCGTCCTCAAGAGCGACGACGAGGACGCGCCTGGGCTGTCCAACCCCCCACGCATCGGCGACGTTGGTCAGGGGTGTAGCAGGGACGGCGGGGACGGTGGCGATGACGATGATGACGACGGCGGTGGTGACTACACCCGGTTGTACAGGCTCCTCGGCACGTAGAAGGCGGGCGGCGGCGGGCGGCGACATAGTAGTGCTAGGCGTAGTTGTAGTTTTTAGTTTATGGTTTTAAGTTTTTGTACAAATATCAATGAAATCGCCTAGTCTAGATGAATTTGTGGTGTGTTTGGCCGAATTTTGACCGATTTCCTGTTTCAAAAAATGGCGTGTGGGGGGCCTTGGGGCGATGGCTGGAAACCAAACCGCCCCACGCCGAAATTATCGCCAGCGCGCCCCCAGGCGGCGCTATTTCAAGCCCCTGGGGGGCCGAACGGCTGGAGATGTTCTTATACAAATCGGATAGTGAGTCCAACTTTTAAATTTGTAAGTGATTTTAACTTGATTCCCTGGAAATGAAAACCAGAAACTTCTTAGTTGTGTAACATCCTGGCTTACTAGGAATGATATATTACCTCATATCAACAAGGAATTCCTTCTTTTCCGGGAACTCATCCGCAAGGAATCTCAAAGTTAAGTGTCCTTGCCTTGGAGTAATTTGTGGATGGGTGACCAACTGGGAAGGATCTCAGATGCGCACAGTGAGGACAAAATGTGCAGAAAGGACTAGTAGTGGTCCATGGGGCTAGTCTAGATCCCTCTAGGTGTAACGACAGTGGACCGGTGTTGTGCACGAGGCATTACAAATGGTATCACAGATGACTCTCACGGTTACATAGACATGTGTAGCTTAGTGGTGCAAACATGTACATGGCGCGTGTGGCTCATCGTGGCACACGACATGGGCACATGTGGATGATGTCAATAGCGCGTTTAGACATGTGTTAAGGGGGGGTGTTCCTGCTGAGCCGACCAGGAAGTTGGTTCCTTTGAGTGGGGTGTGTGTAACATCTTGGCTTGCTATGAAAAATAGACTACTCATATCAACAAGGAACCCATACGCAAGGAACCTCAAAGTTAAGCGTCCTTGCCTTGGAGTAATTTAAGGATGGTCCTTAGAGCAATTTGAGGATGAGTGTCCAACTAGGAAGTTGATCTCAGATGCATATGAGTGAGGACAAAGTGTGCACAAAAGACTAGTGTTGCATCAGATCCTGTTAGATGTAACGGCCGGGAACCGATTGCTGTTGCTAAGGCGTTACAGACATCAACTCTTCCTGACATTAATCGCCCGTTGTTGTTTGCGAGAAGAGTAGAAAAATGTGTGTTTTACATCTGTCATAAATGAAACGAACATTAGTGGCGTTTTTTCATTCTTTTCGGAGCTTTGCTAAGACTACCCACAATGGGAGTAACATAAGTGGTAACATCACACATATTTAGGCAAAATAAATGATGTGACAAGTAATTAATGAAGAAAGAGAGGCGTGTGGTAACATAGCTAGTTACTGTAACATCACCCATATCAAGACAAGACGAGTATACAACCTAATAAATGATGTGATGCATGACACCACATATTATGTTACTCCCCACTATAGAGGTAATAACATAGACTAGTAGCATGTGCATGCTACTACTCTAAGTTACTCCCTACTGTGACTAGTCTAAGAGATAAACTTACCCACGAGGTCAAACTGCCTTAAGAAGGCGAGATATGCTTCTTGCGTAATGTTTTGCTTAAATGCTTAATTATGATTCATTCAATGGCCGATTAGTGGTTCAATCAAGACCCTGCAATAGTTCATTTACTAAATGTTAAGCAGAACACATATTTTCAATGTTCCAGCCTTAATTTCACAAGAGGCACCCTTGGATTGTTTCATGGTGCTATTATAATATATCAACTTGATTGTTTACCGTACTTACAGTCACTGATTAGCCTGGTTATAAAAGAAACTGAAACCATGCCCGACATAATTCGGGAGTGCTCCTTTTTTCACTTCACCTGTCTATGAAGAAGAATGACATTAACTCGAATGCGCACGAGTGTGCGTATCATTCATTAAATAAGAGAGTGGGGGTGGGGAGCCCCAATCCACCAATACAAGTTTAGTCCTTATTTACATGCCGGATTTCATCCGGCCTACCGATTACAAATACAAACTACGTCTACTCAGATTACTACCCACTCCACCGGCCACATGTCTTCTCCTATCAGGCCTACCTTCGTCCAGGACGCACGTTCCTCCCTTAGCTTACTCGTTACCCATGGCAGCGATGGAGTTGCGCAGTTGAAGACTATATCGTTCCTATGTTTCTAGAGCGTCCACATTCCCAGCATGCATATGGCCCGAGTTGACTTGCAGTGCAATACGCTAGCGTCCTGTCCTTCACACCAGCTAACCAAGGTCTCACCTGGCAACGGATTATAGTCCATCCACCCCTTGAGCGTGGTGCACCAATGCCATACCTGCCTCGCGAGTGCATAGTCGATGAGCAAATGTTGCATGGTTTCCTCGTGTTGGCTGCAGAACGGACAGGCGTCCTGATGAGGCAGCCCTCGACGCGCCAGCCTGTCGGAAGTCCAGTGGCGGTTCCTGATAGCCAACCAGGAGAAGAAGCGGCATCTGAACGGTGCTTTGGATTTCCATGTAAATGCTGCCGTCGACGAAACTTCCCTTCCCATGAATCTGGCCTCATACGCAGATTTTGACGAGTAGATACCTTTGCTCTCCCAAGCCCATTTGACCATGTCTTCCACTTCATCAGCCAGCTCCACCCTCTCCAGTTGCATCCACAGATTCAGGAACTCCTGAAGCTCTTCCATCATGAGGTTTGGGCCAATATCCATAGCCCAACTATCGTTTGCTAGTGCATCTTTAACCACCTTCTTCCTTCTGATCCGTGATGGTATTCTGGCATACAGAGATGGTGCAACCTCGCTAATCCTCGCTCCATTGACCCATTGGTCTTCCCAAAATAAGGCCTTGGCACCGTTCCCCACCATCGTGTGGGCCGCGGACTGGACCAGAGCATGGGCTTCCTACGGCACCGAGATTGAGAACTCCGACCATGCTCTATCCCTGTCCACCTTCTGTAACCATGGCCAATGGGCCTGGAGCGCCTTGTTAAGCCACCTCAAGTCTGGCAAACCCAGTCCGCCTACTCACTTGGGCGTGCACACCTCCTCCCATGCCACCGAGCAGTTCCCGCCATTTGCTTCGCTTTTGCCACACCACAAGAAACCTCGGCAAATCTTAACAAGCGCTGAAAGGGTTTTAGCAGGTAGAGATAGCGCAAGCATGGAGTGGACGGGTATGGCACAGAGCACCGATGGGATCAATAACAACCGCCCACTCTTCGGTAGAAGAGCCGCCTTCCACAGTGGCAAGGAGTTCCGCACTTTGTCCACTAGACCTTGTAGCTGCGCCGCCGACTGCTTTCGGAGCGCCAAAGGGAGGCCCAAGTAGGTGCAAGGGAACGCCGAAGTGGTGCACCCAAGTATGGTCGTTACCTCTGCCACATCATTCTGAGAGCAACGGATCGGCCAGATTGCGCTCTTATTCATGTTGACCATCAAACCCGGAGCATGTCCAAAGATATTCAAGAGTGCGGCACAGGTGGTTGCTTCCAATGTCGTCGGCTTGAAGAATAGAATCACGTCATCGGCAAACATAGAAGTTCGTTGCCGCATGCCCGATCTGGCCAGATGAGTAAGCAATCCCCTCCTACTTGCATACTGGAAAAGTGCACGTAGTGGCTCCATGCAAAGGATGAATAACATTAGGGACATAGGGTCCCCTTGCCGAAGACCTTGACAAGCCAATATCGGTTTTCCAGGCATACCGTTGACCATAATCCTTGTTTGACGAAGTTGCCAATAAACCACAGATCCAAGTCAACCACCTCTATCCAAAGCACAGTCTCCTCAGAACCTCAAGCACAAATGGCCATTGCAAAGTGTCGAACGCCTTAGTGATGTCAAGTTTGAGCATGACCGTTGGCCTTCGTAGCGCATTCAACCTCCGGGCAGTGCATTGAACTAGCATGAAGTTATCATGCAAGGATCACCCTTTTACAAACGCACTCTGATGGTGCCCCACCAACTTTGGTAGTTCCTCCGCCAGCCTCGTAGCCAAGATCTTATCAAAAATCTTGATCGGTCCACTGACTAGGCTAACCGGCCTAAAGTCCTTTATATCCACCGCTCCTGCCTTCTTAGGCAGCAATGTCACAATGGCTTTGTTGATCGCTGTCATTCCCCTCACATCTCCTCTATGAAAGTGGTCCAGAGCCCTCATGAAATTGGCTTTGATCACGTGCCAGCAAGTGGCAAAGAAACACCCTATAAACCCATCCGGGCCTGGCACCTTATCCATAGGCATCGACTTGATGACGTTGAATACTTCCTCCTCCTCAAATTGCACCTCTAGCCGCTCTAGATCATGGGACGGTAAATCCAGCACATCAAGGTTGATTGTCATCTCCCTTGCTCTCGCCGAGCCGAACAGCTGCCCATAGTAGTCATCAACCGCCTTAGCAATATCCTCCTGACCCGTGTGAGTTTCCCCGTTGGCCTGGATAGACGTGATGATGTTCTTGCGTTGCCAGTGTCTCGCATGCCTCTGGAAAAGCTTCGTGTTGGCATCTCCCTCCCGAAGCTGCAGCATTCGCGACCGCTGTCGCGCAATGGTCCTCTCAAGCGAGCACAACCCCAACAATTTCCTTTTAAGCAGCTTGCGTAGTCCGTCATCCTGATCCTCCAGAGTCCGCTTATCCGAGGCCGCATCCAGTCTAGCAATGACCTCCATTGCTATAGCTATTTGTAGGCATGTATTATCGATCCATCGATCGCTCCACGATTGCAACGCCATAGCAGTGGCATGTAGCTTATTGTCTAGCACAATGAAAGGGTTCCCCACCGATTCTACCGAGTCCCAAGCCTCCTGGACCGTCTCCAATAACCCTTCCACCTTAGGCCAAAAGCATTCAAATTTGAAGCACCTGCCTAGATGGAATTCCGCATCCGTATCAAGTAGTAGTGGGAAGTGGTCCGAAACCGCTGAACCAAGAGCTGTGAGCAAGCTATCTGGGTATATGTCCTCCCACGTGTTAGTAACAAACACATGATTGATCTTCTCGAGGGTCGGGTCTCTTTGTTCGTTACTCCACGTGTACCATCTCCCATTCAGGTACTGCTCCTTTAGCTCGAGTCTGTTTATCAGAGCACGAAACCTTGCCAACATCCGCCTGTTAGTGGTAGGCTTGTTCTTTTCATCCTTGGAGATCAATAGGTTAAAATATCCCAGCAAAACCCATGGTCCCACATGAAGGTCCCGAGTATCTCTCAACTCCGTCATGAATTCAACTTTGGCCACGTCACTCTGTGGACCATATACTCCCGTCAGCCACCAGTGCGGTTTCCCTTCCTGAGAAACAAGTGCCATGAGTGTGTTTGATAACCCACAAGTATAGGGGATCACAACAGTTTTTGAGGGTAGAGTATTCAACCCAAATTTATTGATTCGACACAAGGGGAGCCAAAGAATATTCTCAAGTATTAGCAGTTGAGTTGTCAATTCAACCACACCTGGATAACTTAATATCTGCATCAAAGTATTTAGTAGCAAGGTAGTATGGAAGTAACGATAACGGTGGCAAAAGTAATAGTAGCAGATTTGTAGTAATGATAACAGTGGCAACGGTAAAGTAACTAAGCAAAGAGCAATATGTGAAAAGCTCGTAGGCATTGGATCGGTGATGGAAAAGTCTATCGGATGCGATTCCTCATGCAATAGTTATAACATAGGGTGACACAGAACTAGCTCCAGTTCATCAATGTAATGTAGGCATGTATTCCGAATATAGTCATACGTGCTTATGGAAAAGAACTTGCATGACATCTTTTGTCCTACCCTCTCGTGGCAGCGGGGTCCTATTGGAAACTAAGGGATATTAAGGCCTCCTTTTAATAGAGTACCGGACCAAAGCATTAACACTTAGTGAATACATGAACTCCTCAAACAACGGTCATCACGGGTAAGTATCCCGATTATTGTCACTTCGGGTTAACGGATCATAACACATAATAGGTGACTATAGACTTGCAAGATAGGGTCAAGAACTCACATATATTCATGAAAACATAATAGGTTCAGATATGAAATCATGGCACTCGGGCCCTAGTGACAAGCATTAAGCATAGAAAAGTCATAGCAACGTCAATCTCAGAACATAGTGGATACTAGGGATCAAACCCTAACAAAACTAACTTGATTACATGGTAAATCGCATCCAACCCATCACCGTCCAGCAAGCCTACAATGGAATTACTCACGCACGGCGGTGAGCATCATGAAATTGGTGGTCGAGGAAGGTTCATGATGACGATGGCAACGGATTCCCCTCTCCGGAGCCCCGAACGGACTCCAGATCAGCCCTCCCGAGAGAGATTAGGGCTTGGTGGCGGCTCCATATCGTAAAACATGATGAATCCTTCTCTCTGATTTTTTTCTCCCCGAACGTGAATATATAGAGTTGGAGTTGAGGTCGGTGGAGCTCCAAGGGGCCCACGAGGCAGGGGCGCGCCCAGGGGGTAGGCGCGCCCCCACCCTCGTGGACAGGGTGTGGGCCCCCTGGTCTTGATTCTTTCGCCAGTATTTTTTTATTAATTCCAAAAATATTCTCCGTGAAGTTTCAGGTCATTTCAAGAACTTTTATTTCTACACAAAAATAACACCATGCCAATTCTGCTGAAAACAGCGTCAGTCCGGGTTAGTTCCATTCAAATCATGCAAGTTAGAGTCCAAAACAAGGGCAAAAGTGTTTGGAAAAGTAGATACGATGGAGACGTATCAACTCCCCCAAGCTTAAACATTTGCTCCTCAAGCAATTCAGTTGATAAACTGAAAGTGATAAAGAAAAACTTTTACAAACTCTGTTTGCTCTTGTTGTTGTAAATATGTAAAGCCAGCATTCAAGTTTTCAGCAAAGATTATGAACTAACCATATTCACAATAACACTTAGGTCTCATATTTACTCATATCAATGGCATAATCAACTAGCGAGCAATAATAATAAATCTCGGATGACAACACTTTCTCAAAACAATCATAATATGATATAACAAGATGGTATCTCGCTAGCCCTTTCTGAGACCGCAAAACATAAATGCAGAGCACCTATGGAGATCAAGGACTGACTAAACATTGTAATTCATGGTAAAAGAGATCCAGTCATACTCAATATAAATTAATAGTAATGGATGCAAATGATAGTTGTGCTCTCCAACTGGTGCTTTTTAATAAGAGGGTGATGACTCAACATAAAAGTAAATAGATAGGCCCTTCGCAGAGGGAAGAAGGGATTTGTAGAGGTGCCAGAGCTCGATTTTAAAGCAGAGATCAATAATATTTTGAGCGGCATACTTTCATTGTCAACATAACAACCGAGAGATCTCGATATCTTCCATGCTACACACATTATAGGCGGTTCCCAAACAGAATGATAAAGTTTATACTCCCCCACCACCAACAAGCATCAATCCATGGCTTGCCCGAAACAACGGGTGCCTCCAAATAACAACAATCCTGGGGGAGTTTTGTTTGCAATTATTTTGATTTGGTTTGAGCATGGGACTGGGCATCCTGGTGACCAGCCATTTTCTCGTGAGTAGGAGCGGAGTCCACTCCTCTTGAGAATAACCCGCCTAGCATGGAAGATACAGACAGCCCTAGTTGATACATGAGCTATTCGAGTATACAAAACAGAATTTCATTTGAAGGTTAGAGTTTGGCACATACAAATTTACTTGGAACGACAGGTAGATACCGCATATAGGAAGGTATGGTGGACTCATATGGAATAACTTTGGGGTTTATGGAAGTGGATGCACAAGCAGTATTCCTGCTTAGTACAAGTGAAGGCTAGAAAAAGACTGGGAAGCGACCAACTAGAGAGCGACAACATTCATGAACATGCATTAAAATTAATAAACATTGAGTGCAAGCATGAGTAGGATATAATCCACCATGAACATAAATATCGTGGAGGCTATGTTGATTTGTTTCAACTACATGTGTGAACATGTGCCAAGTCAAGTCACTCGAATCATTCAAAGGAGGATACCACCCTACCATACCACATCACAACCATTTTAATAGCATGTCGGCACGCAAGGTAAACCATTATAAACTCCTAGTTAATTAAGCATGGCATAAGCAATGCTACCTCTTGAGCACTGCGTTGGTTTTCCCTTGAAGAGGAAAGGGTGATGCAGCAAAGTAGCGTAAGTATTTCCCTCAGTTTTTGAGAACCAAGGTATCAATCCAGTAGGAGGCCACGCACGAGTCCCTCGCACCTACACAAACAAATAAATCCTCGCAACCAACGCGATAAGGGGTTGTCAATCCCTACACGGTCACTTACGAGAGTGAGATCTGATTGATATGATAGGATAATATTTTTGGTATTTTTATGATAAAGATGCAAAGTAAAATAAAAGGCAACGGAAATAGCTAAGTGTCGGAAGATTAATAATGATGGAAAATAGACACGGGGGCCATAGGTTTCACTAGTGGCTTCTCTCAAGAGCATAAGTATTTACGGTGGGTGAACAAATTACTGTTGAGCAATTGACAGAATTGAGCATAGTTATGAGAATATCTAGGTATGATCATGCATATAGGCATCACGTCCGAGACAAGTAGACCGACTCCTGCCTGCATCTACTACTATTACTCCACACATCGATCGCTATCCAGCATGCATCTAGAGTATTAAGTTCATAAGAACAGAGTAACGCTTTAAGCAAGATGACATGATGTAGAGGGATAAATTCATGCAATATGATATAAACCCCATCTTGTTATCCTCGATGGCAACAATACAATACGTGCCTTGCTACCCCTACTGTCACTGGGAAAGGACACCGCAAGATTGAACCCAAAGCTAAGCACTTCTCCCATTGCAAGAAAGATCAATCTAGTTGGCCAAACCAAACTGATAATTCGAAGAGACTTGCAAAGATAACCAATCATACATAAAAGAATTCAGAGAAGATTCAAATATTGTTCATAGATAAACTTGATCATAAACCCACAATTCATCGGTCTCAACAAACACACCGCAAAAGAAGATTACATCGAATAGATCTCCACGAGAGAGGGGGAGAACATTGTATTGAGATCCAAAAAGAGAGAAGAAGCCATCTAGCTAATAACTATGGACCCGAAGGTCTGAGGTAAACTACTCACACATCATCGGAGAGGCTATGGTATTGATATAGAAGCCCTTCGTGATCGATGCCCCCTCCGGTGGAGCTCCGGAACAGGCCCCAAGATGGGATCTCACGGGTACAGAAGGTTGCGGCGGTGGAATTAGGTTTTTGGCTCCGTATCTGGTAGTTTGGGGGTACGTAGGTATATATAGGAGGAAGAAGTACGTCGGTGGAGCAACAGGGGGCCCACGAGGGTGGAGGGCGCGCCTGGGGGGGGGGGTAGGCGCGCCCCTACCTCGTGGCCTCCTGGTTGATGTCTTGACGTAGGGTCCAAGTCCTCTGGATCACGTTCGTTCCGAAAATCACGGCCCCGAAGGTTTCATTTTGTTTGGACTCCGTTTGATATTCTTTTTCTGCGAAACTCTGAAATAGGCAAAAAACAGCAATTCTGGGCTGGGCCTCCGGTTAATAGGTTAGTCCCAGAAGTAATATAAAAGTGTATAATAAAGCCCAATAATGTCCAAAACAAAATATAATATAGCATGGAGCAATCAAAAATTATAGATACGTTGGAGACGTATCAAGCAACTATAATCTCTAATTGTCATTGCAAACATGTTTCATTCATAATAGGCTGAATCAGGAACGATGAACTAATCATATTTACAAAAACAAGAGAGTTCGAGTTCATACCAGCTTCTCTCATCTCAATCAGTCCATAATATATCATCATTATTGCCTTTCACTTGCACGACCGAACGATGTGGATAATAATAATAGTGCACGTGCATTGGACTAAGCTGGAATCTGCAAGCATTTAATACAAAGGAGAAGACAAGGTAATATGGGCTCTTTGTTAAATCAACAATAGTGCATATAAGAGCCACTCAACATTTTCATTATGTTCTTCTCCTCTCGACCTCCAAAGAAAAGAAAAGAAATAAAACTATTTACACGGGAAAGCTCCCAACAAGCAAAAGAAGAACGAGAAATCTTTTTGGATTTTCTTTTAGTTACTACTACTACATGCATGGAAAGTAAACTAGCAGCTACAACTAATTTTTTTGGTTTTTCTTAAGGTTTTTCAAACACACAAGAAGAAGGCTAGAAAAGAAAATAAACTAGCATGGATATTACAATGGAAAAGTATGAGCACCGACAACTAGCATGAGTGTGTGAACATGAATGTAATGTTGGTGAGAAATACGTACTCCCCCAAACTTAGGCTTTTGGCCTAAGTTGGTCTATGCCCAAGGATCAAAGTTGTCCTCTCCAGTGTACTGAGGAGGATCCTCAGGGTGCCACTGGTTGGCAATCTCCTCCGGATTCCACTAATAAACAGACTGATGGTGAGGATCAAGTGGTTGCTCCGGCTCGGGCTCTGGAGCTGGCGTTAGGCTCCGGTAGGCATGAATGGCCTCTGGCAGAACAAGGTACATGCCTAAAGATATGTTGAACAAAGAGGGAGCATGCAAGGTAATAGTCTCAAAGTAATTTTTATCAAATATCAGTCTATAGTTAAGCATCCTTTTCTTATTCTTAACAATAAAATCATGTGCTACCATACTCTTATAGTCTAGAAAAATAGGAGGTAACAACTTTTCCTCTTTCTCATAGTGTCTAATAGGTACCACAAAATATTTAGCAAGACGCGAAGCAAAGATACCTCCAAAGATGGGACCCTTCGTACGGTTCAGATTTAACCGCTTAGCAACAATAGCGCCAGGTGGTATCATGAAACAAAGCATGGTGCAGAATAACAATATCAGGGGCACTAAGATTTCCACAGTTCCCGCGACCAATTAAGCATCTACTAGCAAATATTGCAAAGTAACGTAGACCAGGAAAGTGTATGCTAGTAATTCTTGCATCGGAAACCTTCCTCGTCTCTCCTACAGCGATCATATCAATAAACCCTTCCACATCGTTACGATGTGGTTCCTCTATGCTGCCCTCAAAGGGAAACTTGCAAACCCCACAAAATTCATCAAGTGACATCTCCTTATACTCATCATATAAATAAAAATCCACCGAAGGTGGTGATCTCCTAGCATGGAAATGAAAATTTTGCACAAAAATATTAGTGAGTAGGAGATACTAATCGAGCTGGTCGTGGAGGAAGTCGGTGAGGCCTGCATTCTCAGCCAAATAATAGAAATCATCATGAATCCCGGCTGCTCTCAAGAACTCATCATAAGGCCATTCACACGGCCGAACCTCTGCGGTGCAAGGGAGATTATATTTGGGCTTCTTATCCTCTTCACTTTGCTTATCTTTCGAGCTTCGGCTCGAAGAGCCCCTCAATAATCTCTTCATCATTTTCTGAAAATTTCTGAAATTTTTATTAACTCAAAATAAAAGTGAACTAAACTCAAAAAAATTGATAGCAACTACTCCCACAAGTGCCTAGAGACTATGTCATGCATTAGAACTACTTGGGACCAAATAAATTTGACATGCAAGCTCAAGAACAGGGTCACCTCAGCAGCAAAAATTTGCAATAAATAAAGCACTAGAACAAAAACAAATTGGACCATTGGAGGAGTCACATACCGAAGAACAATCCCCCCAAGCAGTTTTGTGAGTGGAGCTTTGAGCAAGGAGATCGAAAATGGCAGCAAGATGAGCTAGAACTCGTGCTTGAGCTGGTTGGTGATTTTTTCTGGAGTAAGAAGGAGTGTGTGGGTGCTGGAATAAGTGGAGGGGGCCACCAGGGGCCCACGAGGCAGGGGGCGCGCCCAGGGGGGTGGGCGTGCCCTGGACCCTCGTGGCCAGGTTCTGGCTCCCCCTGGTGTGTTCTCAGTGCCAAATATTCTCAAATATTCTAGAAAAATCATATTTCATTTTCAGGGCATTTAGAGAACTTTTATTTTCGGGGTATTTTTTATTGCACGGATAATTCAGAAAACAGACAGAAAATACTATTTTTGCTTTATTTAATCTAAATAACAGAAAGTAAAAGGAGGGTACAAAGAGTTGTGCTTTCTAACTTCATCCATCTCATGCTCATCAAAAGGAATCCACTAACAAGGTTGATCAAGTCTTGTTAACAAACTCATTCCGAATCGCATGAAACCGGAGAATTTTCGAATAGCATTAGGTTACCTCAACGGGGATATGCACACCCCCAATAATAAGAATATCATATTTCTTTTTGACAATAGGAAGAGGAAATTCAAAACCTCCAATAGTAATCGTTGGAATTTTTCCAATAGAATTGATACTGTGGACTTGAGGTTGTTTCCTCGGAAAGTGTACCGTATGCTCATTACCATTAACATGAAAAGTGACATTGCCTTTGTTGCAATCAATAACAGCCCCTGCAGTATTTAGAAAGGGTCTACTAAGGATAATCGACATACTATCGTCCTCGGGAATATCAAGAATAACAAAGTCCGTTAAAATAGTAATGTTTGCAACCACAACAGGCACATCCTCACAAATGCCGACAGGTATAGCAGTTGATTTATCGGCCATTTGCAAAGATATTTCAGTAGGTGTCAACTTATTCAAATCAAGTCTATGATATAAAGAGAGACGCATAACACTAACACCGGCTCCAAGATCACATAAAGCAGTTCTAACATAATTTCTTTTAATGGAGCATGGTATAGTTGGTACTCCTGGATCTCCAAGTTTCTTTGGTATTCCATCCTTAAAAGTATAATTAGCAAGCATGGTGGAAATTTCACCTTCCGGTATCTTTCTTTTATTAGTAACAATATCTTTCATGTACTTAGCATAAGGATTCATTTTTAGCATATCAGTCAAACGCATACGCAAAAAGATAGGTCTAATCATTTTAGCAAAGCACTCAAAACCCTCATCATCCTTTTCTCTTGGATGGTTTAGGAGGAAAAGGCATGGGTTTCTGAACCCATGGATCTCTTTCTTTACCGTGCTTCCTAGCAACGAAGTCTCTCTTATTATAACGTTGATTCTTTGATTGTGGGTTGTCAAGATCAACAACAGGTTCAATCTCTACATCATTGTTATTGCTAGGTTGAGCATCAATATGAACATCATCATTAACATTATCACTAGGTCCATGTTCATTATCAGATTGTGTTTCCGCATCAGAGATAGAAATATCATTGGGATTCTCAGGTGTGTCAACAACAGGTTCAGTTGAAGCATGCAAAGTCCTATCATTTTTCCTTTTCTTATTTTTATAAGGACTAGGTGCATCAACATTAGTTCTCTGAGAATCCTTCTCAATTCTCTTTGGGTGGCCCTCAGGATACAAAGGTTCCTGAGTCATTTTACCCCCTCTAGTCATAACTCTAACAACATTATCAATTTTCTTATTATTTATTTCATTAAGCAAATAATTTTGAGCTTTAAGAGTTTGTTCTACTTGAGTGGTAACCATAGAAGCATGTTTACTAATGAGTTCAAGTTCACCTTTAACTCTAGACATATAATCACTCAAATGTTCAATCATATAAGCATTACGTTTCAATTGTCTACCAACATAAGCATTGAAGTTTTCTTGTTTAACAATAAAATTATCAAACTCATCTAAGCATTGGCTAGCAGACTTATAGCGAGGAATATCACCTTCATCAAATCTATAGAGAGAATTTACCTTTACTACCTGTGTCGGGTTATCAAGACCATGTATTTCTTCGATAGGTGGTAAATTCTTAACATCTTCCGCTTTAATACCTTTTTCTTTCATAGATTTCTTTGCCTCTTCCATATCTTCAGCAATGAGAAATAGAATACCCCTTTTCTTCAGAGTTGGCTTAGGAGTTGGTTCAGGAATTGTCCAATTATTTTCATTAGTCAACATATTATTCTATAGCAATTCATCTTGATCAATAGTTCTTTCCCTAAAAACACAACCAGCACAACTATCTAGGTGTTCTCTGGAAGCATCGGTTAGTCCATTATAAAAGATATCAAGTATTTCATTTTTCTTGAGAGGATGATCATTCAAAGCATTAAGTAATTGGAGAAGCCTCCCCCAAGCTTGTGGGAGACTCTCTTCTTTGTTGGAAATATGCCCTAGAGGCAATAATAAATGGTTATTATTATATTTCTTTGTTCATGGAAATTGTCTATTGTTCATGCTATAATTGTATTGTCCGGAAATCGTAATACATGTGTGAATACATAGACCACAACGTGTCCCTAGTAAGCCTCTAGTTGACTAGCTCGTTGATCAACAGATAGTCATGGTTTCCTGACTATGGACATTGGATGTCATTGATAACGGGATCACATCATTAGGAGAATGATGTGATGGACAAGACCCAATCCTAAGCATAGCATAAAAGATCGTGTAGTTTCGTTTGCTAGAGATTTTCCAATGTCAAGTATCTTTTCCTTAGACCATGAGATCGTGCAACTCCCGGATACCGTAGGAGTGCTTTGGGTGTGCCAAACGTCACAACGTAACTGGGTGACTATAAAGGTGCACTATGGGTATCTCCGAAAGTGTCTGTTGGGTTGGCACGGATCGAGACTGGGATTTGTCACTCCGTGTGACGGAGAGGTATCTCTGGGCCCACTCGGTAATGCATCATCATAATGAGCTCAATGTGACTAAGGCATTAGTCACGGGATCATGCATTGCGGTACGAGTAAAGAGACTTGCCGGTAACGAGATTGAACAAGGTATTGGGATACCGACGATCGAATCTCGGGCAAGTAACATACCGATTAACAAAGGGAATTGTATACGGGATTGATTGAATCCTCGACATCGTGGTTCATCCGATGAGATCATCATGGAAAATGTGGGAGCCAACATGGGTATCCAGATCCCGCTGTTGGTTATTGACCGGAGAGGTGTCTCGGTCATGTCTGCATGTCTCCCGAACCCGTAGGGTCTACACACTTAAGGTTCGGTGACGCTAGGGTTGTAGAGATATGTGTATGCGGAAACCCGAAAGTTGTTCGGAGTCCCGGATGAGATCCCGGACGTCACGAGGGGTTCCGGAATGGTCCGGAGGTGAATAATTATATATAGGAAGTCAAGTTTCGGCCACCGGGAAAGTTTCGGGGGTTATCGGTATTGTACCGGGACCACCGGAAGGGTCCCGGTCCACCGGGTGGGGCCACCTATCCCGGAGGGCCCCGTGGGCTGAAGTGGGAAGGGAACCAGCCCCTAGTGGGCTGGGCGCCCCCCCATGGGCCTCCCCCCTGCGCCTAGGGTTGGAAACCCTAGGGTGGGGGGGCGCCCCACTTGCCTTGGGGGGCAAGGCACCCCCCTTGGCCGCCGCCCCCCCTCTAGATGAGTTGTGGCCGGCGCCCCCCCTCCCAGGGGGCCTATATAAAGGGGGGAGGGAGGGCAGCAATAACACAGCCTTGGGCGCCTCCCTCCTCCCCTGCTACACCTCTCTCTCTCGTAGAAGCTCGGCGAAGCCCTGCCGACATCCCGCTACATCCACCACCACGCCGTCGTGCTGCTGGATCTCCATCAACCTCTCCTTCCCCCTTGCTGGATCAAGAAGGAGGAGACGTTGCTGCACCATACGTGTGTTGAACGCGGAGGTGCCGTCCGTTCGGCACTCGGTCATCGGTGATTTGGATCACGACGAGTACGACTCCGTCATCCACGTTCATTGGAACGCTTCCGCTCGCGATCTACAAGGGTATGTAGATGCACTCCTTTCCCCTCGTTGCTAGTATACTCCATAGATGCATCTTGGTGAGCGTAGGAAAATTTTAAAATTATGCTACATAACCCACAGTGGCATCATGAGCCAGGCCTATGCGTAGTTACTATGCACGAGTAGAACACAAAGAAGTTGTGGGCGTTGATGTTGCCAATTCTTCTTGCCGCTACTAGTCGTTTCTTGTTTCGGCGGCATTGTAGGATGAAGCGGCCCGGACCGACCTTACACGTACGCTTAAGTGAGACAGGTTCCACCGACTGACATGCACTAGTTGCATAAGGTGGCTAGCGGGTGTCTGTCTCTCCTACTTTAGTCGGAACGGATTCGATGAAAAGGGTCCTTATGAAGGGTAAATAGAAATTGGCAAATCACGTTGTGGTCATACGTAGGTAAGAAACGTTCTTGCTAGAAACCTACAAACCACGTAAAAACTTGCAACAACAATTAGAGGACGTCTAACTTGTTTTTGCAGCATGTGTTATGTGATGTGATATGACCAGAAGATGTGATGTATGAGATTGATCATATTCTTGTCATAGGAATCACGACTTGCATGTCGATGAGTATGACAACCGGCAGGAGCCATAGGAGTTGTCTTTATTATTTTGCATGACCTGCGTGTCATTGAATAACGCCATGTAAATTACTTTACTTTGTTGCTAAACGCGTTAGCCATAGAAGTAGAAGTAATCGTTGGCGTGACGACTTCATGAAGACACGATGATGGAGATCATGGTGTCATGCCGGTGACGAAGATGATCATGGTGCCCCGAAGATGGAGATCAAAGGAGCATAATGATATTGGCCATATCATGTCACTATTTGATTGCATGTGATGTTTATCATGTTTTGCATCTTATTTGTTTAGAACGACGGTAGTAAATAAGATGATAATTTCAAGAAAGTGTTCACCCTAACTGTGCACCGTTGCGAAGGTTCGTTGTTTCGAAGCACCACGTGATGATCAGGTGTGATAGATTCTAACGTTCGCATACAACGGGTGTTGACAAGCCTAGCATGTACAGACATGGCCTCGGAACACACGCAATACACTTAGGTTGACTTGACGAGCCTAGCATGTACAGACATGGCCTCGGAACACGGAGGACCGAAAGGTCGAGCATGAGTCGTATAGAAGATACGACCAACATGGAGATGTTCACCGATCTTGACTAGTCCGTCTCACGTGATGATCGGACACGGCCTAGTTAACTCGGATCATGTTTCACTTAGATGACTAGAGGGATGTCTATCTGAGTGGGAGTTCATTAAATAATTTGATTATATGAACTTAATTATCATGAACTTAGTCTAAAATCTTTACACTATGTCTTGTAGATCTAATGGCCAACGTTGTCCTCAATTTCAACGCGTTCCTAGAGAAAACCAAGCTGAAAGATTATGGCAGCAACTATACGGACTGGGTCCGGAACCTGAGGATCATCCTCATAGTAGCCAAGAAAGATTATGTCTTAGAAGCACCGCTAGGTGATGCACCAATCCCAGAGAATCAAGACGTTATGAACGCTTGGCAGCAGCGTGCTGATGATTACTCCCTCGTTCAGTGTGGCATGCTTTACAGCTTAGAACCGGGTCTCCAAAAGCGTTTTGAGAAACATGGAGCATATGAGATGTTCGAGGAGCTGAAATTAGTTTTCCAAGCTCATGCCCGGGTCGAGAGATATGAAGTCTCCGACAAGTTCTTCAGCTGTAAAATGGAGGAAAATAGTTCTGTAAGTGAGCACATACTCAGAATGTCTGGGTTGCACAACCGCTTGACTCAACTGGGAGTTAATCTCCCGGATGACGCGGTCATTGACAGAATCCTCCAGTCGCTTCCACCAAGCTACAAGAGCTTTGTGATGAACTTCAATATGCAGGGGATGGAAAAGACCATTCCTGAGATATATTCAATGCTGAAATCAGCGGAGGTGGAGATCAGAAAAGAACATCAAGTGTTGATGGTGAATAAAACCACAAAGTTCAAGAAGGGCAAGGGTAAGAAGAACTTCAAGAAGGACGGCAAGGGAGTTGCCGCGCCCGGTAAGCCAGTTACTGGGAAGAAGTCAAAGAATGGACTCAAGCCCGAGACTGAGTGCTTTTATTGCAAGGGAAGTGGTCACTGGAAGCGGAACTGCCCCAAATACTTAGCGGACAAGAAGGCCGGCAACACCAAAGGTATATGTGATATACATGTAATTGATGTGTACCTTACCAGTACTCGTAGTAGCTCCTGGGTATTTGATACCGGTGCGGTTGCTCATATTTGTAACTCAAAACAGGAACTACGGAATAAACGGAGACTGGCGAAGGACGAGGTGACGATGCGCGTCGGGAATGGTTCCAAGGTCGATGTGATCGCCGTCGGCACGCTACCTCTGCATCTACCTACGGGATTAGTTTTAAACCTCAATAATTGTTATTTAGTGCCAGCTTTGAGCATGAACATTGTATCTGGATCTCGTTTAATTCGAGATGGCTACTCATTTAAATCCGAGAATAATGGTTGTTCTATTTATTTGAGAGATATGTTTTATGGTCATGCCCCGCTGGTCAATGGTTTATTCTTGATGAATCTCGAACGTGATGTTACACATATTCATAGTGTGAATACCAAAAGATGTAAAGTTGATAACGATAGTCCCACATACTTGTGGCACTGCTGCCTTGGTCACATTGGTGTCAAGCGCATGAAGAAGCTCCATGCAAATGGACTTTTGGAGTCTCTTGATTACGAATCATTTGACACGCGCGAACCATGCCTCATGGGTAAGATGACCAAGACTCCGTTCTCCGAAACAATGGAGCGAGCAACCAACTTATTGGAAATCATACATACCGATGTGTGCGGTCCAATGAGTGTTGAGGCTCGCGGAGGATATCGTTATGTTCTCACTCTCACTGATGATTTAAGTAGATATGGGTATGTCTACCTAATGAAACACAAGTCTGAAACCTTTGAAAAGTTCAAGGAATTTCAGAGTGAGGTTGAGAATCAACGTGACAGGAAAATAAAATTCTTACGATCAGATCGTGGTGGAGAATATTTAAGTCACGAGTTTGGTGCACACTTAAGAAATGTGGAATAGTTTCACAACTCACGCCGCCTGGAACACCTCAGAGAAATGGTGTGTCCGAACGTCGTAATCGCACTCTATTGGATATGGTGCGATCTATGATGTCTCTTACCGATTTACCGCTCTCATTTTGGGGCTATGCTTTAGAGACTGCCGCATTCACTTTAAATAGGGCTCCGTCGAAATCCATTGAGACGACACCGTATGAATTATGGTTTGGGAAGAAACCTAAGCTGTCGTTTCTAAAAGTTTGGGGATGCGATGCTTATGTCAAGAAACTTCAACCTGAAAAGCTCGAACCCAAGTCGAGAAAAATGCGTCTTCATAGGATACCCTAAGGAAACCATTGGGTATACCTTCTACCTCAGATCCGAAGGCAAGATCTTCGTTGCCAAGAACGGGTCCTTTCTGGAGAAGGAGTTTCTCTCGAAAGAATTGAGTGGGAGGAAAGTGGAACTTGATGAGGTGATAGTCACCCCTTCCGAACCGGAAAGTAGCGCAGCGCGGGAAGATGTTCCTGTGGTGCCTACACCGACTAGGGAGGAAGTTAATGATGATGATCATGAAGCTTCGGATCAAGTTACTACTGAACTTCGTAGGTCCACAAGGACACGTTCCGCACCAGAGTGGTACGGCAACCCTGTCCTGGAAATCATGTTGTTAGACAACGGTGAACCTTTGAACTATGAAGAAGCGATGGCGGGCCCGGATTCCGACAAATGGCTAGAAGCCATGAAATCCGAGATAGGATCCATGTATGAAAACGAAGTATGGACTTTGACTGACTTGCCCGATGATCGGCGAGCCATAGAAAACAAATGGATCTTTAAGAAGAAGACGGACGCGGATGGTAATGTGACCATCTACAAAGCTCGACTTGTCGCTAAGGGTTATCGACAAGTTCAAGGGGTTGACTACGATGAGACTTTCTCACCCGTAGCGAAGCTGAAGTCCGTCCGAATCATGTTAGCAATTGCCGCATACTATGATTATGAGATATGGCAGATGGACGTCAAAACGGCATTCCTTAATGGCTTCCTTAAGGAAGAGTTGTATATGATGCAGCCGGAAGGTTTTGTCGATCCTAAGAATGCTAACAAAGTATGCAAGCTCCAACGCTCAATCTATGGGCTGGTGCAAGCATCTCGGAGTTGGAACATTCGCTTTGATGAGATGATCAAAGCGTTTGGGTTTACACAGACTTATGGAGAAGCCTGTGTTTACAAGAAAGTGAGTGGGAGCTCTGTAGCATTTCTCTTATTATATGTGGATGACATACTATTGATGGGAAATGATATAGAATTCTTGGAAAGTATAAAGGCCTATTTGAATAAGTGTTTTTCAATGAAGGACCTTGGAGAAGCTGCTTATATATTAGGCATCAAGATCTATAGAGATAGATCAAGACGCCTCATTGGTCTTTCACAGAGTACATACCTTGACAAGATATTGAAGAAGTTCAATATGGATCAGTCCAAGAAGGGGTTCTTGCCTGTATTGCAAGGTGTGCAATTGAGCACGGCTCAATGCCCGACCACGGCAGAAGATATAGAAAACATGAGTGTCATCCCCTATGCCTCGGCCATAGGGTCTATTATGTATGCCATGCTGTGTACCAGACCTGATGTAAACCTTGCCGTAAGTTTGGTAGGAAGGTACCAAAGTAATCCCGGCATGGAACACTGGACAGCGGTCAAGAATATCCTAAAGTACCTGAAAAGGACTAAGGATATGTTTCTCGTTTATGGAGGTGACGAAGAGCTCGTCGTAAAGGGTTACGTCGATGCTAGCTTCGACACAGATCTGGATGACTCAAAGTCACAAACCGGATACGTGTATATTTTGAATGGAGGAGCAGTAAGCTGGTGTAGTTGCAAACAAAGCGTCGTGGCGGGATCTACATGTGAAGCGGAGTACATGGCAGCCTCGGAGGCAGCACAGGAAGCAGTCTGGATGAAGGAGTTCATTACCGACCTAGGGGTGATTCCCAATGCGTCGGGCCCGATGACTCTCTTCTGTGACAACACTGGAGCTATTGCACTTGCGAAGGAGCCCAGGTTTCACAGGAAGACCAGGCATATCAAGCGTCGCTTCAACTCCATTCGTGAAAGTGTTCAAAATGGAGACATAGATATTTGTAAAGTACATACGGACCTGAATGTAGCAGATCCGTTGACTAAACCTCTCCCTAGGGCAAAACATGATCAACACCAGGACGCAATGGGTGTTCGATTCATCACAATGTAACTAGATTATTGACTCTAGTGCAAGTGGGAGACTGTTGGAAATATGCCCTAGAGGCAATAATAAATGGTTATTATTATATTTCTTTGTTCATGGTAATTGTCTATTGTTCATGCTATAATTGTATTGTCCGGAAATCGTAATACATGTGTGAATACATAGACCACAACGTGTCCCTAGTAAGCCTCTAGTTGACTAGCTCGTTGATCAACAGATAGTCATGGTTTCCTGACTATGGACATTGGATGTCATTGATAACGGGATCACATCATTAGGAGAATGATGTGATGGACAAGACCCAATCCTAAGCATAGCATAAAAGATCGTGTAGTTTCGTTTGCTAGAGCTTTTCCAATGTCAAGTATCTTTTCCTTAGACCATGAGATCGTGCAACTCCCGGATACCGTAGGAGTGCTTTGGGTGTGCCAAACGTCACAACGTAACTGGGTGACTATAAAGGTGCACTACGGGTATCTCCGAAAGTGTCTGTTGGGTTGGCACGGATCGAGACTGGGATTTGTCACTCCGTGTGACGGAGAGGTATCTCTGGGCCCACTCGGTAATGCATCATCATAATGAGCTCAATGTGACTAAGGCGTTAGTCACGGGATCATGCATTGCGGTACGAGTAAAGAGACTTGCCGGTAACGAGATTGAACAAGGTATTGGGATACCGACGATCGAATCTCGGGCAAGTAACATACCGATTGACAAAGGGAATTGTATACGGGATTGATTGAATCCTCGACATCGTGGTTCATCTGATGAGATCATCGTGGAACATGTGGGAGCCAACATGGGTATCCAGATCCCGCTGTTGGTTATTGACCGGAGAGGCGTCTCGGTCATGTCTGCATGTCTCCCGAACCCGTAGGGTCTACACACTTAAGGTTCGGTGACGCTAGGGTTGTAGAGATATGTGTATGCGGAAACCCGAAAGTTGTTCGGAGTCCCGGATGAGATCCCGGACATCACGAGGAGTTCCGGAATGGTCCGGAGGTGAAGAATTATATATAGGAAGTCAAGTTTCGGCCACCGGGAAAGTTTCGGGGGTTATCGGTATTGTACCGGGACCACCGGAAGGGTCCCGGGGGTCCACCGGGTGGGGCCACCTATCCCGGAGGGCCCCGTGGGCTGAAGTGGGAAGGGAACCAACCCCTAGTGGGCTGGGCGCCCCCCCATGGGCCTCCCCCCTGCGCCTAGGGTTGGAAACCCTAGGGTGGGGGGGCGCCCCACTTGCCTTGGGGGGCAAGGCACCCCCCTTGGCCGCCGCCCCCCCCTCTAGATGGGTTGTGGCCGGCGCCCCCCCTCCCAGGGGGCCTATATAAAGGGGGGGGAGGGAGGGCAGCAATAACACAGCCTTGGGCGCCTCCCTCCTCCCCTGCTACACCTCTCTCTCTCTCTCTCGTACAAACTCGGCGAAGCCCTGCCGACATCCCGCTACATCCACCACCACGCCGTCGTGCTGCTGGATCTCCATCAACCTCTCCTCCCCCCTTGCTGGATCAAGAAGGAGGAGACGTCGCTGCACCGTACGTGTGTTGAACGCGGAGGTGCCGTCCGTTCGGCACTCGGTCATCGGTGATTTGGATCACGGCGAGTACGACTCCGTCATCCACGTTCATTGGAACGCTTCCGCTCGCGATCTACAAGGGTATGTAGATGCACTCCTTTCCCCTCGTTGCTAGTATACTCCATAGATGCATCTTGGTGAGCGTAGGAAAATTTTAAAATTATGCTACGATTCCCAACATTCTTCAATTTGCACAAAATTATATATTTCCCTTAAGGCAGCTTGTTTCTTATGAGCGGGGAAATATTTAGCAGAGAAGTAATAAATCATATCCTGGGGACTATGCACACAACCAGGATCAAGAGAATTAAACCATGTTTTAGCATCACCCTTTAATGAGAACGGAAATAATTTAAGGATATAGTAGTAACGAGTTTTCTCATCATTAGTGAATAGGGTGGCTATATCAATTAATTTAGTAAGATGTGCCACAACAGTTTCAGATTCATAGCCTTAAAAAGGATCAGATTCAACCAAAGTAATTATCTCAGGATCGACAGAGAAATCATAATCCTTATCGGAAATACAGATAGGTGAAGTAGCAAAAGCAGGGTCATATTTCATTCTAGCATTCAAAGATTTTCCTTTCAGCTTAGCTAATAATTTCTTAAGATCATATCTATCATTGCAAGCAAGAAAGTCTCTAGCAGTTTCTTCATCCATAACATAACCCTCAGGCACAACAGGCAATTCATATCTAGGGGGAGAATCTTCATCATCACTTTCATCAATATTATCAGTTTCAATAATTTCATTCTCTCTAGCCCTAGCAAGTTGTTCATCAAGAAATTCACCTAATGGCACAGTAGTATCAAGCATAGGAGTAGTTTCATCATAAGTATCATGCATAGCAGAAGTGGCATCATCAATAATATGCGACATATCAGAAATAATAGTAGAAGCAGGTTTAGGCGTCGCAAGCTTACTCAAAACAGAAGGTGAATCAAGTGCAGAGCTACATGGCAGTTCCTTACCTCCCCTCGTAGTTGAGGGATAAATTTTGGTTTTCTCGTCTTTCAAGTTCCTCATAGTGATCAGCATATATAAATCCCAAGTGACTCAAAGAATAGAGCTATGCTCCCCGGCAACGGCGCCAGAAAATAGTCTTGATAACCCACAAGTATAGGGGATCGCAACAGTTTTCGAGGGTAGAGTATTCAACCCAAATTTATTGATTCGACATAAGGGGAGCCAAAGAATATTCTCAAGTATTAGCAGCTGAGTTGTCAATTCAACCACACCTGGATAACTTAATATGTGCAGCAAAGTATTTAGTAGCAAGGTAGTATGGAAGTAACGATAACGGTGGCAAAAGTAACAGTAGCAGATTTGTAGTAATGATAACAGTGGCAACGGTAAAGTAACTAAGCAAAGAGCAATATGTGAAAAGCTCGTAGGCATTGGATCGGTGATGGAGAATTATGTCGTACGTGCTTATGGAAAAGAATTTGCATGACATCTTTTGTCCTACCCTCCCGTGGCAGCGGGGTCCTATTGGAAACTAAGGGATATTAAGGCCTCCTTTTAATAAAGTACCGGACCAAAGCATTAACACTTAGTGAATACATGAACTCCTCAAACTACGGTCATCACCGGTAAGTATCCCGATTATTGTCACTTCGGGGTTAACGGATCATAACACATAATAGGTGACTATAGACTTGCAAGATAGGATCAAGAACTCACATATATTCATGAAAACATAATAGGTTCAGACCTGAAATCATGGGACTCGGGCCCTAGTGACAAGCATTAAGCATAGCAAAGTCATAGCAACATCAATCTCAGAACATAGTGGATACTAGGGATCAAACCCTAACAAAACTAACTCGATTACATGGTAAATCTCATCCAACCCATCACCGTCCATCAAGCCTACGATGGAATTACTCATGCACGGCGGTGAGCATCATGAAATTGGTGGTTGAGGAAGGTTGATGATGACGATGGTGACGGATTCCCCTCTCCGGAGCCCCGAACGGACTCTAGATCAGCCCTCCCGAGAGAGATTAGGGCTTGGCGGCGGCTCCGTATCGTAAAACGCGATGAATCCTTCTCTCTGATTTTTTCCGCCCCGAACATGAATATATAGAGTTGGAGTTGAGGTCGGTGGAGCTCCAGGGGGCCCACGAGGCAGGGGGCGCGCCCAGGGGGTAGGCGCGCCTCCCACCCTCGTGGACAGGGTGTGGGCCCTCTGGTCTTGATTCTTTCGCCAGTATTTTTAATTAATTCCAAAAATATTCTCCATGAAGTTTCAGGTCATTCCGAGAACTTTTATTTCTGCACAAAAATAACACCATGGCAATTCTGCTGAAAACAGCGTCAGTCCGGGTTAGTTCCATTCAAATCATGCAAGTTAGAGTCCAAAACAAGGGCAAAAGTGTTTGGAAAAGTAGATACGATGGCGACGTATCAGTGTTCGTCGTTATGTACATGTTCGCGAGTGAGACCAATAGGCTGTCCCAAGCGATCAGAATACCACCGCGTGTGCCCACCGTAGGAACATAGTAGAAATGTTCGAATTTATTACCCAGGCAATGCCTAACCACTTCGATCGAGATCGACTCCATTTTGGTTTCCTGGAGGCATACAATGCTCACATTTGCAGCCAAAACTACTTGGTAAACAGCATTCCTCCTAGCCGGTGAATTCAGTCCTCAAACGTTCCACACCAAAATTTTGGGCGGGTTGGAAGTCATGGAAATGCCCACCAAATCCACGTACCACACCTGGTAGTACTACTGGCCCTCGACCCTTCCTTCCTCCTCACTCTGCAAGGGTAGCACCGAAGCATCCCACCCAAATAATGCCAGAATCGCCCTCACGTGGCAGTCGAGCAGTGGCTTATCGGACAACTTGACATAGGCTTGCAGCGCATCATCGTCAATCTGGTTCCCTTCATTGGCCAGGCAAAGCTTCCTGATCAGCACCGTCTGCTGCTTTGAGGCCTTAGAGCCCCTCCCGCCCTTTGCCAGCCTCACACTCCGGCGCGGAGAGGACACCAATGGTCGCTTCTGCCGCGGCCTCCTCTGCTGCTTCGGTAGGTCCCTAGATGTAGGCTGGGCCAGCAAAGGTGAGAGCGCTCGACGCAGCTCCGAGCAGAGCTGCACCACTTGCTCCTGCGGTGATGGACCTGGGGGAGAGGCCACTTGCGTATGCACCTACTGTAGCGGTGTCCCCAACTGCCCCTGGGAGTGCGCTTGTGGTGGCCCTGAATCCGCTCCTTCATCTGCCTGTGATAAACTTACCAAAAACCAGTCCCCATTCAACGTGCATGGGTGCGTCCCATCCGCATGCAGGGTGGGACCCGGTGGTGTCCGTCACGCAGGTTGCCCAACATGCAACTGTCCAGCCCAGTCTCCTCCACCTCGGGCGTGGTGTGATCCGCACACCAACCGGAACCATGGGTGTCGCGTGATTCGCCCTGGTCCACTTGCACGTCCCACCCACCAATCCTGACCGAGTGCACGGGCTCCGGTCCCACCATCGCAGGTTCCACCAACTCGGCCCTGCCAGTCCCATCATCTGTCTGGTCCGGCCTCGGTCTACCCCTCAATTGGTTCGCCAATCTTGGCGATCCAGATATGCGGATCTGCGGGGCCCTCCTCTGCACCGGCTGATCTTCCTGTGCCCCCACTCTGCTTTCCAACGGGGAGACAACCCTGCTGGCTTCTACGGCCACGACACGTTGCGCCGTGCCCCGGCCCACCACACTTTCCGTACCCCAGCCACCAAAAGGAACAGGGTCACTCCTGCGTCCGGATAGCGGCGTGACATCATCAGCCAGCTCGTGCTGACCAGCCTGGGTTTGAACGGCCTGCTGACCAACCTGGGTTTGAACTGCCCGATTCCTGCCGGGCGATGGAGCCGACGCCGACGAGGAGTCCAACCGGCGAGGCGGCGAAGGCGGCGGCGGCGGTGGCCCACCCCAGCCTCCAGAGCGCGAGCCACCGCAGTCGTGTCCACCAGACGGCGAGGAAAGGGGGCAGGGGTGGTGGCTGTGGCGTCCCGGCCTGCCGCCCAAGGCGAACCGGCGCAGCCGCCAGCCGAGTGCCGATCGGGTACCACAGGGCATCAGATCATCCATCCACCTGCACAGCATCTTGACTTCTCCTGTTCGGCCTCCTCCACGGTGAAGATCCGCCTAGAGGGGATGCAAGTTGGGTCGTCCGTGCGCAACCAAACCAAGAACCCAGCCATGTCGCTACGCTCCGCGGTAGACGCACCGAACTTGACCACAATCCCCAGGCCATGCAGAAGAACCTCCGCCGTGCGCCGCGTCCACGCGTTTGCTGGAATGCCACGCAGCACCAGCGGCACCAGGAACGGCATGGTGATGGCCGTGGTGTGCGAGTGGCGAGACCAAGGCGCGAGCATGAGATCAAACTGGTGCGTGTCGGCCCGTCCGCGCCTGAGCAACCTGCTCCTGATCTCCGACGAACGGCAAAGCACAAGGAAATATCCTCTTATGGACATGTCCAGCAGGGCCAGCTCAAACTCCCGCACAAGGATTCCGGCCACCGAGGCCAAGCCCGCCGCGTCCCGAGCACCAACGACGGTCACCACCACAGCCCGAGAGAGCTCATCTTCGAGCGCCCGAAGATCGGGGCCCGACTCCAGGAAGCACACATCCACCTGATCGGCCACCAAGGGGGGCGCCACCTCCCTCGAATCCACCGGCTCGAACGGGACCGAGAACCCAGGCCCGGCCACCGCCACGCTGCCCACCGACCCGGCGCTGACCACATGGCTCCACGGAACACCGACCCGCACCGCGCCCGCCGGCGGCGCCCGGGAGGGGGAGGCGGTAGCGGCGGGGACAGGGTGCCCGCGGCCCCCGACGACGGCGCCGCGCGGCCATGGCGGGCCGGCGGAAGCTGCGAAGGGTCCACCGGCTACGAACTACGGGGGCGGGGGCGCGGGCGCGTGCAGTCCCGAGAGATGTGGCCCTCCCCGTCGCAGCGCACACACACCGGAAGGTTGGTGCACATGGCGACGACGGCAGGATGTTGGGCCACCTGCCCGAAGGAGAGCGGCGCGCCGGCCTGGGCGGGGAACGCATCCGCGGAGCCGCAGGCCGGCGCCCAGTCTGCGTCTGCCAGGGCGCCTCGCTATCAGCCAGAGGAAGGGGGGGCTTGCAGCCTCGGCGCACACGATTGGACCGCGCGCCGTGCCCACCACGTCGGGCACCACGAGCAGGGAGCGCAACACCGGCCTAGGGGGCGGCGGCGGCGAAGGAGAGGGGGGGCAGGGAGCCAGAGGAGGACGTCGAGAGGGACACCCTAGATGCCATGGCGGACGACATCGGGCTGCGAACCGGCGCAGGGAGGTGGTCGCCGGGGACCGGAGTGGCCACCGGCGAGGGGGTGGACGCCGGCGTGGGCTTGGTGGTCGCCGGGGCCGGAGTGGCCGCCGGCGAGGAGGGGGAGGAGGGGAGCGCTAGATGCCAAGTCCGTATTCTTATTTCCTAGAGAGTAAAACCATATTGTAGATGTGTTAGTTTTCCTTTTCTTTTTTGAAAAGGAGGATTACTAAGGTCTCTGCGTATTTCTTGCGTCTCCATCACCGCAATGTCTCCACACCTATTCTTATTTCCTAGAGAGTAAAACCATATTGTAGATGTGTTAGTTTTCCTTTTCTTTTTCGAAAAGGAGGATTACTCCGGTCTGTGCGTATTTCTTGCGTCTCCATCACCGCAATGTCTCCACACCTATTATATCCTGTGCTCCTTGACAGCACCGGCGGAGCCTCGTGGGGGCCACAAGCTGCTGGTAAGCATTCTGGCCCAGTCCACGAAACCTCCACAGCCCAATCGTCAGAACGAAACGCTCGTCCTCCATGGGGATTTAGTTTAGGCCTTCCCCCCGATTCCGCTTCTCCGCCGCTAGCCTGCTGCTACGTCGAGGCTTCGACTGCCGAACGCCGCCGGCTGATTGCTGCGGCATCCAATCTGCTGGCCTGCTACTGGCCCTTCTAGTGATGCAGCCTGCACGCCACCTCCGAACTGCTGCGACTGCTGAATGACCCAAGGACTGGGGGAGCAAGCAAGGTATGCTTCACCTCTTTAAGTCAGAGGGTTGTTCGGTTGGTATACATTCTCGCCACTATTGATTCTCACTGTCTAACATTATTGCACATAAACAAACATGTACACAAAAACGGAACACAGTACGCTCTGCATTGCCGCTGGATTGCTAGTTAATCCCTTGCCTGCAGTTTCTGTATGATATGCTTCCTTCACAACAATCAAGCGAGAATTAATATCAATAACGGCCAGCTTGGCTGGAATATCAATATACTACAGATATAAAGTACTGGACACTCGGTCATGTTCGGATTCAGAGAAGAAGTAACAATGTTCCTGAATTTTCGTTTCAGGTAACAATGCTGAAACAACATACTTGTCCACAATACCCATGTGTCATTGTTAGTCGTATTTTGGTCGTTTCGGTGTATTCTATTAGTCTGGAGCACTAGATACTAGTACTTGTCCACAATACCTAGCCGAGTATGTTAATTTTCCGTAAAAAAAAAGAGGCATCTCAATGTTGCGATGTATACCATGCTGCAGTGAGCCGTCGCCTCAATGAAAATTATACATGTGAATAAGCTACAAACATAACGTGAAAAGTTACATGACATACTCTCATTAAAGGGAACTGCATACATTACATAGGTAAATAGCCAATATGCACGGGAGCAACTTAAGAGGTAGTTGATCATGCCACTGCATACTTTGTTAGCGCGGCAAACTGGCGAAGGACAAAATTTCTTGCTCTAAACTATACCTTCCAGATATGCTTGTCGGTGTTAAACCATTGTTGCTCTGTGCATGAGAGCTACTGCTGTCAGGGCACAAAAATGACTTGATATCTCCATCATTTTTATGGGGAAGTTGACTCCTTAATCTTGTAGTTCTAAGGAATTGCAACTTCATTTCTACCTCTTTCATGGTTGGTCTTTCTCTTCCTTTGGCATTCAAGCATGCTTTTGCGATTGAGGCAGTATCATCAATTTCATTCTGGTTTGCTTCTTCCGCAACTTGAGCATCCATGATTTCCATGAGAACTCCCTGCTGAAGTCCTTCCATAAAGTAACGAGCCAAGCTTTGTTTTGTACCTTGGTCATTAATAAAAATTGGCTTCTTTCTTATTAGAAGCTCTACTAGTATAACTCCAAAACTATAAACATCACTCTTCTCATTCAGTTCGCCAGTATGGTAGTACTCAGGGTCTAAGTAACCAAATGTGCCTTGCACAATTGTCACTACATGTGTCTGATCAAGTGATAAAGATCTCGAGGCACCAAAGTCAGAAACCTTGGTAGTAAAGTTGTCATCTAGGAGTATATTGGATGATTTGACATCTCTATGGAAAATTGGTATTGCAGCAGCTGAGTGGAGATAAGCAAGAGCACCTGCAGCTTCTACCGCAATCCTAATACGATCATCCCACGAAAGCAAGCATTTAGCACTTGCATCAACGTGAAGAAGATCATATAGTGTGCCATTGGATATAAACTCATAGACCAGCAAAGGCACCTCTGTTTCAAGACAACAACCAAAAAGTTTCACCACATTGCGATGAATGATTTGTGACAGGATGGCAACCTCGTTGATAAACTGGTCAATCTCAGTTTGCTCCACTAGCTTGGACTTCTTAATTGCCACGACACGTTGATCGGATAGAATACCTTTGTAAACTGTGCCATGTCCTCCACGACCAAGAACACGACTGGCATCAAAGTTGTTAGTTGCCTTATCTAGTTCATCCAAGGGGAATATCTTTGTGTTATCTGTGGCACTTTCATCCAATATTAGTTGTTCCAAGAGTAGGCCTTGGTTTTTCCTAAAGTATGCCCTTCGAGTTCGCTTTTGTATGCCTCTCTTCCACTTGCGGACGAGTACGGTTGCACATAGCACAAGGATTATGGCAGCAAGGCCACAACCAATTCCAATTGCAATACCTATACATCCAATGGTTATTGTTATGGAAAAATCACACATTTTGCAAGGTGCAATTGTATATGAGTTTTTTAAATTCGGTATGACTTACCTAAAAGAAGACTGCGTCTCTTCGTTGACGTGACACATCTCCCTTTTCTTGGATCAAACTCTTTTCCATGACTGCAGTTTTCGCAACTATATCCTCCAGGGTAATTTTGGCATGTGCCATTGCAAATATTTGTCAACAGACACTCGTTAACATCTGTAAATATACAATGGGTAGTTAAACACCGAATGATGCATGGAGATCAATGGCCTAGCACACTGAGAGTCTGGTATATATATGCGCAGTCTCCACTCTCCACTGTACATTATTTGGTCAAGAGTGTTTCTAAGTATGTCAGTAAAAATCAGAAGTGTATAAACTAACAGTATATATGTGCAAACACGTTTGGTGTTAAAATAAATATTATTTCAATGGAAGACCAGTTGTACCAAAAGAAAATGGAAATCGAATCTTTACATTAAGATGACCAAGGAATTGCATCACTATTTATTTTGGTCAACCATTTCATGTACTAGGAAAATCTAGCAATTCAAACTGAAAGACGATGTGAATTTTCACCTGTGCAGCCATCAGGTACGTAGGGATTTCCTGCAAAGCCTTTAGAGCACTTGCAACGATAGCCAAGATGCATCGTCCCATTCCCATGGGTAACGTTGAGGCAAGTGCTGTTAAAACTGCGGCAAGCATACATATCCCTGTATTGCATGCCCATAGCCATCGGACAGGTTAAATTTGTGACGGCCACCACATCTTCATATCGTATTCTCCAGATAAATCAAAAAGATCACTCAGAGGGTCGTCTTCTTTGTATGAGTAATCATCATCTCCTGGAATAACTATTCTAATCTCCTCGTTGTTAGAATTTAAACTGTTTTTTGTGTTTGCAACACTAATATATCCATCGTTCACTGAAACATTGGCCACAAGATACTTTACTGTGTCTCGATCGAGGACTGTCAAATTCTGTGATGTACAATTTAGTCGAAACTTCACATGAGCATAGCAACCTTTCTCAACCCCAAAAGGGAAGGGGATAATTGTGTTTCCACATAATCTTTTACATCCTCTTCTAGGATTAGGATTATAACCTGCACCAGGACGGATTTATATAGGAAGTAAGATTAAATATGAGCATGGAAATTAAAAAGTGAAAGGAGAGAGATGGAGGGAGGAGGGGTGCGTACCACCACGGCAGCCATTGTGAATGTAAGGATTGGATCTACATGGCTTTCACCAGAACAGTAACAGCGGTATCCATCTTCTGCTGAATCACAGTGGCTATTGGTGTCACAAGCATAAGTAGCATAATTCCTTAATGCACTTTGACAGTTTGGTTGGTCCGTGACAGCACCCTGGAGTAAGGGCTGATCGTAAAGATTGCTTATATTTATCCATCTTGAAGAGATATCACTGGTTTGAAACAGATAATCTCGCCACAAGAAAGCCTTGACATGAAGGTGCACTGGATCTTGCTGCGGCTTGATGTCATCTGAGCGGACAAGTGTTAACCGAAAGCCTCGCAGCTCCCTTTTAATTGCGATAGAGCAACAGCCGATGCCACTGCATTGCCCAGAGGCTTCTTTCTCCATGATGGCCAGATCGTCGTTGCATACACTCATGCAAGAACCAATGGTGTGATTCGTTACATGATCAAACAAGTAGACCTCGACATCGCAGCCAACGACGACTAAATCGTTGTATTTACTAATGGTAGCACTACTATTAGCAGGGGTTTCCCAGGACATGATGTAGGGGCTGTTACCTGGTTTCATGGTAACGTTGAAGGCAATAGATTCCGTAGAGACTACTATGTTGTGGTCGTATAGGTCAACAATCTGAGCAGTACTGTTTCGAAGAGCGAGGGGCAGTTTGATTCGTGTCCACAGCGGGTGACGCCTGGCCTGGGGGCTGCCTGGAATTTCCTGCTGCATGTTTGGTTGATGTCCACGAAAAGAGGAAGTACGCCTGGCCTGGACAACGAAACAGCCTAGTTAGCCTGGTGGAAAACGAGGCAAGATGATTAGCCTGGTCCCAGGCGTCCTTTTTTGGATGCCTGGACATGCCTGGTGCAGCAGCCTGGAAGTAATTGCAGATATTAATTGATGTGGTGTAGAAAACGAGGCAAACAGGGAGCAAACAGCGACGGGTTAGAATCCACTAGGGCAGGCTATGAACCAAACACTCCTTCCATATGCTAGCCTGACCAGGCAACTTTTTTTCAGATTCTCACGCCTGGCCAGGCAGCAAAATTTCCCAGGCGTGGAGTTCAGGACATGAACCAAACTTCCCCTGAGTCTTGGAGGCCTGCTGGAGTTGTCGCAGGCGAGCTCGAAGCCTCGGCGGAAGCAGCCCGGCCCTATGCCGAAGGGGTAGGAGATCTTGATGTCCCCACACACAGTTGGGCAGTGGGACAGGGATTTATCGGAAGGAATATGCTGGACCGCATTCCCTCCGGTAGCTACAGCTGATGCCTGCGGCATGACTGTGCAGCACAAGAGCAGCACAGAGGACATGGCGGCAACAACAATCACCTCGGTGAAGCTCATGGTTGCACCGCCCAGCTTGCGGAATGCGGACTGCCGTTGGTATTTGGACCCAGAAGAAGAATCCATGGTTTCCTGGTCTAGACTAGAGGCAGAGGGGTATATCTGTCCTGAATCTCTAGCAAGCATTGGTAGAAGCTAGTGGCCGGGACTATGAGATGTTACGATGCTGTGAATATAGGAAGTCTAATAATCCAACCATATGTTACAGTCGTCTCCGGGGTCGTCACGATTCACGACCACATGTAAATACAGATTGAGCAGCTCAGTACACTCACCTTGCACACCACATATGGCAGAGAGTGCGGTCTACCGACAACTGTCTGCCGTGTTTTACAGGTCACCTCGACGGCGAGAGTGCAATTGACGACGAATGGTGCAAATTGCTAGTCGCCAGTCATCGGCTAATCTTCTGCATGCCAAATTTACACACTTCCAGTAGTTGTCGCCTGGAAAGATATGCAGCCGTTCCCTTCACGCCCATACGCGACCGTGCCTAGTGTGGTATCGGTTCAATCTGAAAAGGTCATCGCTGAGTCCCGTGGCGGAGCGAGGAAAATTGTGTCACTGGGACCGAGTGCTATTAAAATGGATTGGGAATGGCCAAGTCATTAAAAAATAAACTTTTAACAGGAAATAACCATTAAGATTTTGCACTCTTCAAAGACAAATTAGCACTAAATCCCTAGTGTTGTGGGGGCAGGGCCCCCCGCTGGTAAACCCTATCTTCGCCATTGACTCAGGCCCTGTTTGTTTCAGCTTCGCTTAGATTTTAATCACCTGTGGATTCGCTTCAGTGGCGAAGCTGATTCTTCATCACTGAAGTACACTTTGATGTGCTTCGGGAAATTGCACTAAAAATGGTCCAAACCTAGATTCAGCTTCATTGGTAAAGCTGATTCCAAATAGCTGTTTGTTTCAGATTCTAGATTCGGCTTCATTGGCAAAGCTGAATTTGGTCCCATAATCCGAAACAAACAGGGTCTCAGTCTCGCTAGTATTTTTGCTCCTATGGTTGGAATCGGCTATGGGTCCCATTGACAAACTAACAAATGTGACAAAAATTGGTTGGTCTTACAAAACATGATTCTAAGTTGTCGTGGATGGCCAAACTGCGGTCTTTGCCCTCTTTGCAAACAAGCTCCTGAGTTCGCCGTTCACCTTCTCGCCCGATGCCGCTTCACAACCCGTATTTGGACTCAGATCGCCAACTGGCTCGGCCTCCTGGATTTCTCTACTTTGGCTTGGGCAAATGCCACCTCGGTGAGAGGTTGGTGGACCGATACAGTGAACACAAGACCGCACTGGAAGGCTCTCACTCCGTTGATGATGTTAGTATCTTGGGAGATTTAAAAGGGACACAATGCAAGAGTTTTCCACAACACCGCACACCCACAATGGTGAATGTTGGGAGGATTGGTTCTACCGTCTTTGCCTAAAAAAATGTCGGGAGGATCAAGGAGGAGGCCCATCTTTGGGCATTAGCGGGCGTGAAATACTTGAGCAATGTAATGCCGCGAGAGTAGTTGTTTTCTTCCCCATGTTGCGGGCATATGTCTAAACCCTCTCCCTTAATTAATGAAAATGGCGAATCTTTTGCCTTGTTTAAAAAAACAAATGTGACAAATTCTAGTTATCCCCACTAACACTATTTATCTCAATATGCAGCTATAACATCTCAACATGCACTCATGCATGTAAAAATAGTCACCTCAGTATGCACTCATGCATGAAAAAAGATCCACCACAAGACATGCATGCGAAAACTCACTAGTGCAGATTGGGTCATCGCACATGATTAAAAAAACCCTATCACACATACAATAGCGAATTGTCGCCTTGCGATGGTGTGCGATAGGGGGTGCATGTGCATCACACACACTACGAGCGACCTGTGTGCAATAGGGTGCTAGGATGCAGACATTTTTGGCAATAGCAATCATATGTGATGCCTACACATGCTGCACATAGTTTAAGTCAGGTGCAACCTGTGGGATTGATGTGTCATCGCACACATCTCCACACAAGAAAACACATGTAATTGTTCGGCAAACACAAACGGTATGGCAAGGGTGACAGTTTGCAAAATGTAACCTATCGCACATGATTTGATGGATGTAAATATGTGTGATGTTTATCAACCATTGCACACACTTTCTGAACAAAACGTATACGATCACACATAGTTCACGCCTAGTTTATGAGTGAGATTATGTTTAGCATCATACAGAGCTCTCATGTGGGATGAGGAGCTACCACGCCAAGTCGGAGGATGGCCTTGGTGTGTGTGTGTGTGTGACCACGTCTCCCGAAACAAGTGCCTCCTCTCTTTCTTTCTTTTTGTGGTTGGACAAGTGCCTCTCTTTTTTGAAACATAATCGACTTTATTCCTCAAATAATAGCGAGATCGTTTACATAAGAGTGAGAATGACTGACATCTATAAATCAAGCCTTTGTGACCTTGCTGCCCAAATCAGCTGCAACCATAGAAGTAAAAGATCACTGACCGATTAGTCTTATTCATAGCTTCCCAAAGCTTGTGACCAAGGTGCTTGCGACACGCGTGGCGGAAGAGATGCCAAACATTGTTGGGGTGCACCAGAGTGCATTCATCAAGGGCCGTTGTCTCCATGATAACTACATGCTTGTTCAGGCCATGGCAAGAAAACTTAACTCCTCCAAAAGGCCAGCGGTTATGCTAAAACTAGATATCACGAAGGCGTTCGACACAGTGGACTAGGCTTTCTTACTGGAGGTGATGTGCCATGTGGGATTTGGACCGAGATGGACCGCCTGGGTGGCAGGGTTGCTAGCCTCCTCCTCTACTCGAGTGCTAGTCAACGACATTCCATGAGAAGTAATTTATAACAATGTGGCTTGCGACAAGGAGATTCCTAGTCTCCTTTTCTTTTTGTTATGATCATGGGAGCCCTACATGCTCTTCTTAAACACGCGGCCATGTCTGGGGTGCTGTCACCATTGGCACCAACAGGATTGCAGAATCACACATCTATCTTTGCGAATGACGTCGTCACTTTCATCAAGCAAGATGTCTTGAGCCTAAGGGCATGCAACCTACTACTTCAAGACTTCGGAATGGCCTCGGGGTTGCGCACAAACATTGCTAAATGCCCTGCTCATCCTATCTGGTGTACCGAGGAACAGATTCAACTCATTGCGGAGGAAATGGGATGTCTGGTGAAGGGCTGGCCGTGTCAATACCTGGGCCTACCTCTAGGCCTGAGGAAAATAACGGCGGCCCAACTGCAAGATGTGATTGACAAGATGGCTGGCCGCCTGCCGTCCTGGAAGGCTAGGCTCCTGTATAGAGCAGGACGACTAGAACTCCTGAAAACAACGCTGGCAGCAATGCCAATACATGCCATGATTGCTATAGACATCCCAATGAAAACTTTGGAAGCGGCAAACAAGATTGAAAGGATCGAGAAGAGGTGTCTAGAGGGGGGCGATTAGACCCTCAACAAGGAAAAGTAGCAGTTTTTAATTTCTTCAAGTTGAGGTGGAGTTTTAGCACAAGTTTAAACATTCACAATACATTTCAAGCAAGCATGACAAGAGTATATGAGTAGCGGAGAGTAAAGCTTGCAAGTTGCAAGAATGTAAAGGGATGGGATTGGAGTATGCAACGCAATTGGAGACATGAAGATTTTTTCCGTGGTCCCGATAGGTGGTGCTATCGTACATCCACGTTGATGGAGACTTCAACCCACGAAGGGTAACGGCTGCGCGGGTCCACGGAGGGCTCCACCCACGAAGGGTCCACGAAGAAGCAACCTTGTCTATCCCACCATGGCCATCGCCCACGAAGGACTTGCCTCACTAGGGTAGATCTTCACGAAGTAGGCGATCTCCTTGCCCGTACAAACTCCTTGGTTCAACTCCACAATCCTGTCGGAGGCTCCCAAGAGACACCACTCTCCAAAAGGTAATAGATGGTGTGTTGATGATGAACTCCTTGCTCTTATGCTTCAAATGATAGTTTCCCCAACACTCAACTCTTTCTCACAGATTTGGATTTGGTGGAAAGATGATTTGAGTGGAAAGCAACTTGGGGAAGGCTAGAGATCAAGATTCTTGTGGTTGGAATGGAATATCTTGGTCTCAACACATGAGTAGGTGGTTCTCTCTCAGAAAATGTATGTTGGAAGTGTAGGCACGTTCTGATGGCTCTCTCCATGAATGAAGAGTGGATGAAGGGGTATATATAGCCTCCACACAAAATCTAACCGTTACACACAATTCACCAAACTCGGTGGGACCGAATCATGAAACCCGGTCAGACCGATTCAGTTTAAAATGTGAACGTTAGGCTTTTCGGTGGGACCGATATGATCAACTCGGTGGGACCGATGTGCTAGGGTTAGGGTACACCCAACTCGGTTTGACTGATTACACAAACTCGGTGGGACCGATTTTGGTAATAAGCAAAAGAGAGAGTTGGTCAGGCAAACTCGGTGGGACCGATTGCTTATCTCGGTGGGACCGAAATATTGCAACAGGTAACAGAGAGTTTGCAATCCCATCTCGATGAGACCGAGATCCCATCGGTGAGACCGAACTGATGAGGGTTTCTGGCAGTGGCTATGTCAAATGAACTCGGTGGCGTCGGATAGATCAAATCAGTGGGGCCGAGTTTGACTTTTGGTTTGGGACAAATGTGGATATGAGAAAGTGGTTGAGGGCTTTGGAGCATATCACTAAGCACTTTGAGCAAGCAAGCCATTAAGCAACACCTCATCCCTTTTTAATAGTATTGGCTTTCCTGTGGACTCAATATGATCTTGGATCACTAAAATGAAAATGTAGAGTCTTGAGCTTTAGAGCTTTTGCCACTGTTCTGTCCTTAGCATCTTGAAGGGGTTCCACATCCTCTTGTCCATGCCACTCCACTGTTGAACTCATCTAAAATATACTAGGTAAAAGTATTAGTCCAACAAGAGGTATGTTGACATTAATTACCAAAATCACCCAGGGAGCACTTGTGCTTTCAATCTCCCCTTTTTTGGTAATTGATGACAACATACATCAAAGCTTTAGATAGAGATATAAAGAATAACAAGTAAAGCTTTGGAAGAACATGTGACATGCATAGGCTCCCCCTATATGTATGCAATCATGTAAATATGGAATATAAGAGCATGTGAATGCATAAGCATGACAGAGCAAGCAACGAGTTACATGTATCTTGGCTATATGCATCAGAGCAAATGATGTGAATATAGGAATTGTACCTTCATGTTCATGAGTCCTTGCAAACAATATGTACATCAACAAGAGATCTTCATGCACATGAGTGTGATGCATATACTTACCTTGTGGTCTTGGGCTGGCTTTGCAAGAGATGAACCTGAGTAAACAAGGTTAGATAACACAGAGGCATCTACTAAACAGAGCAAACAGCAAACCACAAGAGTACCAAGATTGGGATGACATGTAGAGAGTGAGTACTAGGTACTCTATTGGATATAGACATGTCCCCCCAAAAAAGGTAAAGATATGCAATGAATTCAAAGATTTCCTTCCCTTAGATGTCTTTCTCCCCCTGAATCTTATATTGGATAATGGGAGAATATCGGGAAGATAAAAACAGAGCAAAACAAATCAGAGCACAATAATCATAACACAAACTAACATGTCTTTCCCCTCTTAAAGACACATGACTTCTCTCCTCTTGAATACCAAGCATCTGGGGTCTCTCTCCGTTTGATATGATTAAGCATTCTCCCCCTTTGATGTGATTAAGCATTCTCCCCCTTTGATGTGATTAAGCTTTGATGTGATCTCTCTCTCCCCCTTTGACATCAATTTCCAAGAAGGGTCCTTCTGGAGTGTGAGTCGAATAGGTTTGGTCCTTGAGTCACATGACAAAGCAGCATGTAGAATGTGATGCAGGTAGAGGACAAGAATCATTGAGTGGAGCTGAAACAAATATGCAGAGTGCAAATGGCAAATTGTTTTCTCAGTGTTGAAATCGGTAACACCGAGTTGTTTTCTTCGGTGGCACCGAGATGGTTCGGTTTGACCGAAAGAGACAAACCGGTGTGTCCGAGTTTAACACAGAGAGAACACTTGTCATCTCAGCTCACTAGGCAAATAAGATCTCACAAATATTTGCAAGGAATTTACTTAAGGATTTGCAATGAATTGGATGCAGGAAATGCAGAACAAAGAAAAGAAAAGAAAAGAAATCTAGATGAAGTTTTTTTTGTTGTTGGATAAAGAGAGGGAACAAATATGCAAGAGACAAATGCAAAAACATGGAGAAACACTAGAGAACTTCATCTAGAATTGGTCGGCGACAAAGTCACCTATGTTAGTGTATATTGACTGAGGAGTCAAGTGAGAACACTTGATCGTAGGTCATACTCATCGTTTAAGCTCAAAATGGGGTTACCATTTTTCGTTTAAGCATTTTGATGTATTCGCATCTTGTTGAGCTGCTTTGACCCATGTCTTGGGGTAAAGCTTCTCTAAGATGGAATATCATACCTTGGGTGGTGGTTTAATCTTGATCATGTAGTTGAACTTGTGTGGGATGCTTAAGGTTGATGTAGCTCATCAATGAGTTGGGAGCACCACTTGTAGCTTGAGTTCATCTACCTACATGGGCTAGTCTTGCAATTAAGAGCACTTGTGTATCCAAAATGACAATCATGAATTTGATACCAAATGAAATTTGATATAAAGAAATTGTCAAAGGATATGTTGAAGGGATTCATGCTTCCTTGTCTTCAACCACCATATTGTAGAGACTTGGTGATGTAGAGATTGCTCAAGATGTGAGTGATTTGCAATCTCATAGATTTAGATTCATCCAAGTACCTACAAGGGTTAGATAGCATGCAAGGGTGCAAGTATGTATCCAAGACATATGATCATCATCATAAGAGAAATATCAAGGATTAGTCAAAGGCTCATGCCTTGCATGTATCCAAATGGAGTTTCTACTCCAAGTTTGAGGCATCAATGATGTTCAATTCACCTCTCAAACGACAAAATACTTTCTCATCAAGCGGTTTGGTGAATATATCCACCAATTGCTTATCAGTACGAACATGCTTAAGATCAATGTCCCCTTTAGCAACATAATCTCGTATGAAATGATGACGAACTTCAATATGCTTAGTTCGAGAATGTTGCACGGGATTATCGGCAATCTTAATAGCACTTTCATTGTCACAAAGCAATGGAACATGTTTCACATAGATCCCATAATCTTTAAGAGTTTGGGTCATCCAAAGTAATTGAGCACAACATGAACCGGCGGCAATGTATTCCGCTTCGGCGGCGGATAAGGATACCGAGTTTTGTTTCTTGGAGGACCAAGACACAAGAGGTCTACCAAGAAATTGACAAGTACCCGAAGTGGACTTTCTATCAACCTTGTCACTGGCATAGTCCGAATCGGAATAGCCAACAAGATCAAAAGAAGACCTCTTAGGATATCAAATGCCAAAATTTGGTGTATGAATTAAGTATCTCACTATCCTTTTCACAGTCTTAAGATGACATTCTTTGGGGGCCGCTTGATATCGTGCACACATGCACACACTTAGCATAATATCGGGACGGGAGACACATAGATATAACAATGAACCAATAATAGAGCGGTAAACCTTTTGGTTAACCGGTTTGCCATCCTTAGTTAAGTAAAGATGTCCACTAGTAGGCATGGGAGTTTTCATACCTTTGCTTTCTTGCATGTTGAACTTCTTGAATAAGTCCTTGGTGTACTTTGTTTGAGAAACAAAGGTGCCTTCTTTAGTTTGCTTGATTTGCAAACCAAGAAAGAACTTGAGTTCACTCATCATAGACATCTCAAACTTCTCCGGCATTAGCTTTTCAAACTTTTCACTAAAATGAGGGTTAGTCGAACCAAATATGATATCATCAACATAAATTTGGCACACAAATAATTCACCATTAACCCTTTTAGTAAAAAGAGTAGAATCTATCTTTCCAATTACAAAGCCTTTTTCAATAAGGAACTTGGTCAAGCATTTATACCAAGCTCTAGGAGCTTGTTTAAGACCATAAAGAGCTTTGTGAAGTTTGTAAACATGGTCGGGTTTCTTAGGATTAACAAATCCGGGAGGTTGTTTAACATAAACTTCCTCCTCAATTTCACTGTTTAGAAAAGCACTTTTAATGTCCATTTGGTACAAGGTGATATCATGGTGATTAGCATAGGCAAGTAAGATGCGAATGGACTGAAGTCTAGCAACGGGGGCATATGTCTCACCATAGTCCATACCTTCGACTTGAGTGTAGCCTTGTGCGACGAGACATGCTTTGTTGCGATCGACTTGTCCATCTTTGTCTTGCTTGTTGTGAAACACCCATTTGGTACCGATGATGTTGTGGTTGTTGTCGGGCTTCTCGACCAATGTCCACACTTGGTTCCTCTCAAAGTTGTGTAGCTCTTCATGCATGGCATTTATCCAATCCGGATCTTCCAATGCTTCTTCAACCTTCATAGGTTCAATACTAGAGATGAATGAATAATGTTCACAAAAATTTGCCAAACGAGTTTTAGAGCGAGTGATTCTCCCGGTTTGGATATCATTGAAGATTTGTTCAACGGGATGGTCTCTTGAGACTCTTGCTCGAACTCGTGAGAGCTTTTGCTTGGGTCGGGGTGGAACATCTTCTTCATCATCTTGTTCTTCCTCTTGGCCTTCTTCATTGTTGACGTTGTCGTTCTCTTGTCGAGGTGGAGAAGGAGGTTGATGAGGTTCATCTTGGTGTACTTCCTCGTTTTCTTCATCTTGGCGTGTCCCACTTGTGGATGCTTCCATGTCAACTCTTGGTTCACCTTGTCGTGAGGTAGAAGCTTCCACTTGGACGGACGAGGTACTCTCCTTCACCTCCATTGGACGAATCTTGCCAAAAGACAAGTCTTGGATTGCTTCTGAAGGGTCTTTGTCTCCTACATCAATTGGCAATTGCTCTACTTGCGAGCCGTTAGATTCATCAAACTTCACATCTACCGTCTCCTCAGCCTTTCGGGTGAAATTGTTGTAGACACGGTAAGTGTGAGAGTTTGAGCCATAACCAAGTAGGAAACCCTCATGAGATTTAGGAGCAAATTTAGAACGACGATGCTTATCAAGAATACAGCACTTTGAGCCGAATACCCGAAAGTATCCAACTTGGGGTTTGTTACCGGTAAGAAGGTCGTATGCCATCTTGCCGAGTAGCTTGTGAAGATACAAGCGATTTGTTGCATGACAAGCTGTCTCAACTGCTTTCGCCCAAAAGTGTTTTGGAGTCTTGTACTCATCAAGCATCGTTCTCGCCATCTCAATAAGAGTCCGGTTCTTCCTCTCAACAACTCCATTTTGTTGAGGCGTGTGAGGGAGTCCTGGATTAGGGGGTCCTCGGACAGCCGGACTATATCCTTTAGCCGGACTGTTGGACTATGAAGATACAAGAATGAAGACTTTGTCCCGTGTCCAGATGGGACTCTCCTTGGCGTGGAAGGCAAGCTTGGCAATACGGATATGTAGATCTCCTCCCTTGTAGCCGATTCTGTGTAACCCTAGCCCCCTCCTGTGTCTATATAAACCGGAGGGTTTAGTCCGTAGGACAACAACAACAATCATACCATAGGCTAGCTTCTAGGGTTTAGCCTCTACGATCTCGTGGTAGATCAACTCATGTAATACTCATATCATCAAGATTAATCAAGCAGGAAGTAGGGTATTACCTCCATCGAGAGGGCCCGAACCTGGGTAAACATCGTGTCCCCCGCCTCATGTTACCATCCGCCTTAGATGCACAGTTCGGGACCCCCTACCCGAGATCCGCCGGTTTTGACACCGACATTGGTGCTTTCATTGAGAGTTCCACTGTGCCGTCACCGTAAGGCTTGATGGCTCCTTCGATCATCGGCAACGATGCGATCTAGGGTGAGGTTTTCCTCCCCGGACAGATCCTCGTATTCGGCGGCTTCGTACTGCAGGCCAACTCGCTTGGCCATCTGGAGCAGATCGAGAGCTACACCCCTGGCCATCAGGCCAGGTTTGGAAACTTGAACTATACTGCCGACATCCGCGGAGACTTGATCTTCGACGGATTCGAGCCCATGTCAGGTGCGCCGCACAGTCACGACGGGCATGACTTAGCCCTGCCGTCGGATAGTGTTCAGGAGATCACACCTGCAGCTACTCCGGCCCTCAATCCGGAACAAATTGCGGCGTCTGAGGACGGGTGGATGGACCCGCCACGAAGGCCGCGCACTCAGCGGGATAGAGCCGAATGCTGACTTCACTTCCTATGAGACCCGTGTGGCCGGACACTTGGATTCGTCCCTGGCCATGGGTTCCGAGCCGCCTGCGTCCGTGCCTATCGAATCCGATTGGGCACCGATCATGGAGTTTACCTCCGCGGATATCTTTCAGCACTCGCCCTTTGGCGACGTGTTAAACTCGTTGAGGTCTTTCTCCCTGTCAGGAGACCCTTGGCCGAACTATGTCCGGTTAGAATGGGATGCGGACGACGAAGAAATTCGCTCCCCACCCACCACCCACTTAGTAGCCACTGTGGACGATTTAACTGACATGCTTGACTTCTGCTCCGAAGACATCGACGGTATGGACGACGATGCAGGAGACGAACAAGAACCACCGCCCACAAGGGCGCTGGACTGCCACCTCATCGTATGACATATAAATGGTGGACACCCCCAAAGAAGGGGATGGCGATAAGACAACGGAGGATAATCCCCCCAAGAAGCAATCCAAGCACCGATGTCAGCGGCGCCGCTCTAAGTCCCGCCATAGCAAAAGCAGCGATACCGGCACAAGAGACAATAACGCTCCGGATGGTGCCGAAGACGACGACAATCCCCTCCAGCCAGACCTCGAGCGGGAGGATGAACAAGCTAGCCCTCTGGAACAGGCAGCAGACGGAGAATCATAGGATGACAATTACACGCCTCTCTCCGAAGACGAGGTGAGCCTCGGCGACGAAGAATTTATCGTGCTTGAGGATCCCGTCGAGCAGGAGCGCTTCAAGCGCCGGCTGATAGCCACAGCAAACAGCCTGAAGAAAAAGCAACAACAGCTTCGAGCTGATCAAGAGCTGCTAGCGGATAGATGGACTGAAGTCCTTGCGGCCGAGGAATACGAACTCGAACGCCCAACCAAGAGTTACCCAAAGCGCAGGTTGCTACCCCAACTCGAGGAGGAAGCATTAAAACCTACATTACTAGCGTATGATGCGGCTGATCGGCCACCTCGTGGCCGAGACAGAGGGGCATATCAGCTCGAAGTCCAGCCCGCACCCCGTCGCCAGACAAACAAAAACACCAAGGTCCGGGGCAAAACGCGGGACCTGCGAGACGTATTGGAAACAAAGCAGGTCACACAAGATCGATCTACGGATCACGGGGTCGCGCCCCAACGCATGACGATGATCGTCACGCCGGATACACTAAAAGCAAATCCGGCCGGGCCGAATACAACAGACAAGACTCGTATGAACTGCGTCGTGACATAGCCCGGCACAGAGGCGCCGCACACCCCCTATGCTTCACCGATGAAGTAATGGATCATGAATTCCCAGAAGGGTTTAAACCCATGAACATTGAATCATATGATGGTACCACAGACCCCGCGGTATGGATAGAAGACTTCTTCCTCCACATTCACATGGCCCGCGGGGATGATCTACACGCCATCAAGTACCTCCCGCTAAAACTCAAAGGGCCGACTCGGCATTGGCTGAATAGCTTGCCGGCAAACTCCATCGGAAGTTGGGAGAGCTTGGCAGATGCATTCCTGGATAATTTCCAGGGCACGTATGTGCGACCACCGGATGCTGACGATTTAAGTCATATAACTCAGCAGCCAGGGGAATCGGCCAGGAAATTTTGGACCCGGTTCCTAACTAAGAAGAACCAAATTGTTGACTGTCCGGATGTAGAGGCCTTAGCAGCATTTAAGCATAACATCCATGACGAGTGGCTCGCCCGGAACCTCGGTCAAGAGAAGCCAAAATCCATGGCAGCCCTCACAACACTTATGACCCGCTTTTGTGCGGGCGAAGATAGCTGGTTGGCTCGTAGTAACAACACAGCAAGCAAACCTGGCTCATTAGAAGCCAGGGATAGCAACGGCAAACCACGACGCAACAAACACAAGCGCCGCAAATATGGTGAAAACGCCGAAGATACGACAGTTAATGCCGGGTTTAGTGGCTCAAAGTCCGGTCAGCGGAAAGGGCCCCTCAAAAATAACAATTCGGGTCCATCCAGTTTGGACCGCATACTCGATTGTCAATGCCAAATTCATGGCACCCCAGGGACGCCAGCCACCCATACCAATAGAGAATGCTGGGTCTTCAAACAAGTCGGCAGGGTAGGCGCCAAAAACAGTAAAGGGGGGTCTCAAAGCGATGATGGCGATGAAGAGCCCAGATCACCGAACACAGGAGGGCAAAAGAAATTTCCCCCGCAAATCCAAACGGTGAACGTGGTAAACACCAACCAAATTCCCAACCCGGACCCGATACACACCCTAGGGATGCCGACTTAACATAACCAGCCGTCCCACAATATAAACTAGGGCCGGTCACCTTCAACCACACAGATCGTCTGGTCAACGCCAATCAGGGCAATCCAGCCGCACTAGTCCTTGACCCAATAATTAATGGGTTCCACCTCACACGAGTCCTTATGGACGGAGGCAGCAGTCTAAACCTGCTTTACCATGACACAGTGCGCAAGATGGGCATCGATCACTCGATGATCAAACCCACTACAACCACTTTCAAAGGCATTATACCAGGTGTGGAAGCCAGTTGTACAGGCTCCATTACCCTCGAGGTAGTCTTTGGATCACCAGATAATTACCGTACCGAAGAGTTAACCTTCAAAATTGTCCCCTTCCGCAGTGATTATCAGGCACTGCTCGGACGAACCACGTTCGCTCGATTTAACGCGGTGCCACATTACGCCTACCGTAAGCTCAAGATGCCCGGTCCACGCGGCGTCATCACGGTTAAGGGCAAGGCCGACCTTTCCTCTGGCAGCAACAAGTACACCACTGCCTTAACAGCAGAAGCAACGAGCAGCACCTTGCAGCCGAACCTCGAGTCGACGGCCAGGCTCCCGGACACCGTCAAAGGACTCCGAACTACTTCGCGGAAGCATAGCCCGGCTCGTCCAGAGCTCAATTAAACACTCCAGCGAAGGCCAAGATAGGCCGCACACAGCGGCTCAACCGCTCTCCGGCACACAAACATTTCTTACATTTCATTTGCAGGCTCACCTTTGCGTCGACCAGGACGGGCGATATGGAGGCAGCCTGAACGCGCAAGGGAATCCTTAGATATTCCCCGCGATGACCATCCGACTATACTCCGGATCGGCAAGCAGCTTCTTCTTCCCTGGTCTCAGCAGGTTCCACAGTCATATTTCTTTTCCATTATTACCTGTCTTATACGCATCGACGTACTATTCAAATAAAATATGTGGATTTGTATGACGCTTTTCTGCTGTCATTTCTTATTAAAACTCTTTTGTCGAGTGGCATCCGTACACCGCGATATGCCTTTAAACGTGCCAGGGGCTTCGTTTTACCCACAGTACGGCAATAAAGTCCGAACACCTTCGTGGAAGTTCGGCACCCCGAACTTATAGCATTATATGCATCAGCTCCGAATCATGTCTTGGGTCAATAGTTGGGTTTGCCCGGCTCCCATGTTTTGGTACCTTACGTTCCGCTATATCGGCTAAGGTAGCACTGGGAGAACTACTGCGATTGTGTCCCGGTTCTTCCGGACGAGCACCTCAGTAGAGAAAGCCGAAAACTGACTGTCATGATACGGCGAGAGCTCGTCAGCTGTTCGAGAGGTCGTAAAATCTTTAAGGATTTCTCCCGCGTAATGCCATAACCAATGCAGTGTGCGATGGATAGGTTTTTCCTCCGATCAGGTGCTTATAGAGCCCCTAGTACGGTCTTCCGAACACCAGGGGCTGCGCCTACCTTACTAAAGCTCCTATGGCTAAGTGAGAGTGATAAAGCCCTATAGTACGATTGCCTGGTTCGTTGTGCTGAGCACCTCCTTCGACGGACCCAAAACTGGGATAAAGAGTGCTCAGGTTTATCACGAACACCCCCGTACTTCTTACGTGGGGGCAGAAGCCGACGACTGGCCAACTCTCAGGTTTAACATATAAAACGGCCGCACAGGAGGATAAACTTTTATATAACAGGAAATAAATAATATAAATGACCCTGTTCAGACATTACAAAGGACAACATGATTTGCATTCATGGAAATATAATGTCCTTGGCACATAGCTCTGCTGCAAGGTAGGATCCTTTCAGGACACTTTCATAATATAATTCGGGCTTGCGGTGCTCCTTCCCCTCTGGCGGCCCTTCGGTCATCAGCTTCTTAGCATCCATCTTCCCCCAGTGCACCTTTGCACGGGCGAAGGCTATTCATGCACCCTCTATGCAGACCGACCGCTTGATGACGTCAAGTCGAGGGCAAGCGCTTACAAGCCGCTTCACGAGCCCGAAGTAACTACTTGGAATCGGCTCGGCGGGCCATAGCCGGATAATCAAATCCTTCACGGCTAGCTCCGTCGCCTTATGCAGTTCGATCAGCTGTTTCAGTTGATCGGCAAAAGGCACCGGATAATTCGGTGCCAAATACTGCGACCAGAAGAGCTTATCCGTCGTGTTCCTTTCTTCGGCCCGATAGAATTGGGCGGCATCCGATATGCTGCGGGGCAACTCCACAAATACCCCTGGAGAAATCCGAACTCAAAATTAGACACATAATCTTCTCCTCAAATACTTGCTTTACAAGGAAAAAGCCTTTACCCGCAGCGATCTTCCTCGCCTCTTGGATCTCCTGCAGGGCGCTTTGGGTTTCCCCCCGGGCATCGCTCGTGGCCTGATGTGCCTTGGTGAGTTCGGATTCTTTCTTCATTAAACTCTGCTCCAAGGTCTCGCATTTCTTCACTGCCTCTTGCAGCTCCTGCTCAGCTTTAATAACCCTGGCCTCGTACTTCTCACGAAGAGCCTGCTCTGTGGTTGCCTTTTTATCGGCCTCGGCCACAACCTTCTTAAGGGCCTCGACTTCGGTCACCATCCCTAGTGCAAATCATGAAGCCTATTTCATCATACTGAAAATTCATTCGCAATAAACGCGAACAAGACTTGTGCATACCTTGTTTATCTCCCAACTGCATTTTCAACTGGCCAAGTTCTTCTTCGGCCCGCTCCAGACTTTGATTCAGTCCGGTGATCTCCGCAGTACGAGAGGCAGCAGCCGCTATAGACGCCTACTTATAACAGAAGAGAAATAGATGTGATTCAATGAGTCTTCCTGAGAACATAAATTTGATCCCCTGCCCGGCTTTTTCTTTCACCGAACAGTGTATCAGGGGCTACTATCCATACCATGACACTCTTCGAAAAACATACCTCAAAGCCTTTTATAAGGCTGATACAGGCTCCATTCAATCCACTCTCAGCAGACTGAATCTTCTCAATCACCGCACCCATAAGGGCACGGTGTTCATCGACGATGGAGGCGCTCTTCAGCGCCACCAACAAAGCATCCGACACCTCTGGCTGGACAGAGGTTGCCGGTATGCCCCCTCCAGCTGAGAGAGGCTGCCTGCCTGATTCTGGAGCTGTATTGGTCTCCGGAACTGCATCCGGCTGGGAGCCGAATTCAAGATGGCCCCCGCCGTCAGCTCCCATGGGAATTTTCTCCCCCATGTGTTCGGCCCCTGAAGTTTGACCTCCAGGCGCCGCCTTCACGGTCTTTTCCTCTCCTCCTTGGCCGGGGTCCCTCTGGGACGAAGCCTCGGTGGTATTCACCTGTTCGAAGGAAGGGGCCTTCAGGGGCGTCCCGCTCTCCATAGCATCCGAGCTCAGCGAATCCTCTGATGAGGATTGTTCGGTACGGGACCTCGCCGGGCTACAAAAATATGGCTTAGGTTAAAATATTATGCCATGATGAGTCTGGATGCATAAACGTATTCGGACTGTATATACTCATGAGTTCACCAGGGGCTGGGCCCTGGGATCCCATGTCGGGCCGCTGTCGGCGGCGGCAGTGGACTCCTCCGGAAGAGGAGCTTTCCCCTTTTAGGCGACTCGGCCTCCAAGTGTGCGGAGGCCGTCCCCTTCTTTCTTTCCCTCGTAGGGGATTCATCTTCCTCCTCCTCCTCGTCCTCTTCGGAGGCGGAACGGGTATCAGAGCCTCCGGATATTGTGTCCGAAGTGCCGCGGCGACGAAGGCCGCCCCGGGTCTTTTTGGCCTCCTTCTCGGCCGTCTTCTTCGGCACCTTGTAAGGCGCCGGGACCAGCATCTTCGTCAGAAGAGGGACGACTGGTTCTTCGGGCAGCGGGGCTGGACAATGGATCCGCTCCGCCTTCTTCGTCCAACCCTAGGAGAATTATGAAAAACACATTAAGCCTTCCCTTGGGTTATGCGGACAAAGAGTACGATTACTTACCGAACTTGCTGGGCGGGACAGTTGGTACCCGCGGTCTTCGGCAGAGTCCGGCCATGATTTGCTGGACTTGAAAAGCACCTTCCAGATGTCCTTGTGCGAGGAGCCGAAAAGCTCTCGCAAGGTTTGGTGCTTGCCCGGATCGAATTCCCATAGATTGCAAGTCCGGTGTTGACAAGGCAGGATCCGGCGAACTAACATCACCTGGACCACATTGACAAGTTCAATGTTCTTGTCTCCCATATCTTTAACGCGCGTCTGGAGCACCGACAATTCGTCGGACGAGGACCAGTTCAGGCCCTTCTTGACCCAGGATGTAAGCCGCAGGGGGGCACCGGATCGAAACTCGGGAGTAGCGGCCCATTCCGTGCCGCGCGGCTCGGTGATGTAAAACCACTGTTGTTGCCACTCCTTGACGGAATCGTTAAAGGTACCTGTTGGCCATGGAACATTGGGCATCTTGCTCACCATAGCGCCCCCGCACTCGGCGTGCTCGCCACCCACTACCTTGGGCTTCACATTAAAAATCTTCAGCCATAAGCCAAAATGTGGCGAGATGCAGAGAAAAGCCTCGCACACGACAATGAATGTCGAGATGTTGAGGAAGGAATTAGGGGACAGATCGTGAAGATCGATCCCATAATAATACATGATGCCGGAAACGAACGGGTGGAGGGGAAACCCTAGCCCGCGGACAAAGTGAGGGAGGAATACAACCCTCTCGTCGGGTTCTGGGGTAGGGATGATCTGTCCCGCCGTCGGGAGACGATGGCTGATTTTCTTGGCCAGATACCCGGCCTCCCGAAGCTTTTTGATATCCTTCTCCCAGACGGTAGAGGCCATCCATTTGCCTCCTGCTCCGGATCCGGACATTTTTGGAAGGCCTTTGTGGGCAGAGAAGATGAACGCTTGGGCGCTGGAGCTTGGGCGGAGGGGAATGGATCGGGAAGAAGAAAGCGTGGGTGCGAAAGGGAGTCCTTATCCCCTTATAAAGGCAGCAGGGATTCTGCGCCTCCCCATTTGCCTGGTAAAACCGCTTATTCCCCAAGCGCCGTAATTGATGGCGCAGTTGGGTTACCCACACCCGTATTGATGAGAATCCCGTGATAAGGGGACACGATCTCTGCTTCGACAAGACGTGCCAAGAAAACCGCCTCGCAATATGTGTAGTGGCTGGTTGAGAAAAACGGTCCGAATAATGACCGAGCTGTGGTGTGATGTCATGCTGCCGAATGTGTCAGCAGATTAGTTTTGTGGAAATATTATTCTCTCTACGGTGGTATGTGGAATTTGTTTTGCAGAGCCGGACACTATCCTTGTGTTCAAAATCTTCTATGGAATATTCGAAGGAGGAACCCGCCTTGCAATGCCGAAGACAATCTGCGCGCCGGACTCATCGTCATTGAAGCCTGGTTCAGGGGCTACTGAGGGAGTCCTGGATTAGGGGGGTCCTCGGACAGCCGGACTATATCCTTTAGCAGGACTGTTGGACTATGAAGATACAAGAATGAAGACTTCGTCCCGTGTCCGGATGGGACTCTCCTTGGCGTGGAAGGCAAGCTTGGCAATACAGATATGTAGATCTCCTCCCTTGTAGCCGATTCTGTGTAACCCTAGCCCCCTCCGGTGTCTATATAAACCGGAGGGTTTAGTCCGCAGGACAACAACAACAATCATACCATAGGCTAGCTTCTAGGGTTTAGCCTCTACGATCTCGTGGTAGATCAACTCTTGTAATACTCATATCATCAAGATCAATCAAGCAGGAAGTAGGGTATTACCTCCATCGAGAGGGCCCAAACCTGGATAAACATCGTGTCCCCCGCCTCCTGTTACCATCCGCCTTAGACGCACAGTTCGGGACCCCCTACCCGAGATCCGCAGGTTTTGACACCGACAGCGTGTACGTAGCCGAGAACTCGTGTGAAATCCCTTGTTCGTCAAGAAAGGTATCCACATTTGCGTTCTTGAACTCCGTTCCGTTGTCACTGCGTACCTTCTTGATCTTCACTTCAAATTGATTTTGGGCCTTCCTAGAGAAGTTCTTGAAGATCTTTTGGACCTGTGATTTATCATCAAGAAAGAACACCCACGTAAATCTTGAAAAACCATCGACTATGACTAAACCAAATGAGTTTCCACCGAGACTTTTGTAGGCATTGGGACCAAAGAGATCCATATGAAGTAGCTCGAGCGGTCTTCTCGTGGTCATGATGTTCTTCACGGGGTGACTTCCTCCAACTTGTTTTCCTGCTTGACAAGCACTGCACAATCTATCCTTGTCAAAGATAACATCTTTCACTCCAAGGATATGATCACCTTTAATAAGCTTATCAAGATTTCGCATGCCCACATGACCTAATCTTCTATGCCACAACCAGCCTTTAGAAGATTTAGCAAATAAATAAGTTCTAGGTTGAGACTTTTTAGTGAAATCAACAATGTAAAGATCACCTCTCACTACAAAAAAATACACTTCCGTGATGATACGTGTTTGTCACAGTAGGTCATGTTTTCTGTCATGCATGTACATCCATGACAATTTTATGACAGAATCAAGATAGTCATACTTGTGCTGTCGTAGAAGTGTTCCATGACATTACCAAAATTATCATCACGGAAGTGTCCACTCCCATGACAATAAATCGCGCGTCATAGAAGTGCTTTCGTCAAGGGTGACTAACACATGGCATCCACCGTAACGAAACACCGTTAAGCTATCGGGTCTGGTTTTGGATCCGATAACCCGTTAACAGCCCCGACCAATGGGGATTTTCCACGTGTAAAATCATCATTGGCTGGAGGGAACACGTGTCGGCTCGCCGTTGGGACAGATGTCATCCACTCATTGGACCCAACGCGCCTATGATACGTCGACATGTGGCACGGCCCAACAGAGGCCCATTCTTGTGAAAAGGCCGGCCCGTTTGACTTGGTCAAAAGGTGGCGGGCCGGCCCACGGCTAGCCTGTTAATGGCCTGTTCGCATATAGCCCATTTACAGCCCGCTAACCCAGGGCCCATTTACGGCCTATCCGAATTAGGCCCAGTAGCGTCATCTGGGCCGTCCAATATAATTCCAGCCCGTTTTAACTTCCGGCCCATGTATGGCCCATGACGTCTTTCGGCCCATATGAGGCCCTTAGTAACCCTCGAACCATTAACGGTCTGTGGTAAAACTGGCCAGTAATGAACAGTGTATCACTTTATACCCATTAACGGCTCATTATTCCGTTGAGCCGTTCCCAGCCTAAGTTATCTTTCGGCCTTCTCAGGGCCCATTTATTCTTGGGCTCATTTCCAGCATTCGTTTACTTGCGGCCCGTTACTGTCATTTTCTGCTTGTGGGCCAAATTCAGCCCGTGCTTACAGTCGGCCCGTTTGTGGCCCGTTAATACGTTGGACCGTTTTCATAGTGTCATCAAATACGGCCGATTAACGACGGCCCGTTATGGTCGGCCCATGAACGGACGATTTCAACTCTAGCCCATTTACGACCATAATGTGGTCTGTTATTGGCCCATGTTTGGCCAACCGATCATACGACCCGTAGAAGGCCCATTGATGATACGGCCCGTAGAAGGCCCATTGTGTCTACGGCCCGTATAAGGCCCATTGTTTCTACGCCCCATAGAAGGCCCATTGTTTCTACGGCCCTTAGAAGGCCCATTGTTTCTACGGCCCGTAGGAGGCCCATGTTAACTACAGTAAATATGTAGCCCATGGTTAATGTGGCCTAGTTTTAAAAAATAGGTTATTGCGGCCACTAGCAAACCGCGGAAAAAGAACTGCACTGACTACAAGAAAACAAATAAACAAGACAATAAGAAAATAAATAGGCAAGCAACTTACGCTAGGCTATCACGGCTATTACACATATTACATCCATTGGGCATCAAAGTTCACCACCAGTGCAAATATAGGGAACAAAGCAGCATATAAACGCCACAGCAAAACAAGTCCAGAACTGAAACCACTTCAGAAGAGCTCAAGAAACAATATCCTGGGTACCCATAATGCTGGCAAGATGCTTAGCAAGCTTATTAACTTTCTCTTGTTTGGCGCTTAAATCCTCCAGCACTTGCTGTTGCACCAGAAAGTATGCATCTGAATTCTGCAGGCACTTCCTCAGTCCTTCGGCTTCCTGTCGCGTAACATCTGATCGATGTCTTTCAACTTGAAGTTGAGACTCAAGAAGCCGAACTGATTCAGGCAGCGAGTTCGAAGAGCTGGTGCCAACAGTAGTAGCCAGTAACTCGAACACTACATCAAGACAGGACTTTGGGGTTGTCTTAGTGTCTTCAATATAGTTTTTATCAGCTTTCTTGGAGACCAACAGGGATGTCTCACTATCTTGAACCTTATCTGCATTACTTCCTGTACCATTGCATAACGGGGTACTCTTCTCCAATATTTTATCCGCATTCTAAAAGAGAAACAAACAAACACATCACAGGTTTACAATGTAGTATATGAAACTCATTTTGGTAAACCAATTCAGTAGTAAGGTGGACAGGATAACAGGATGAAACAAACATATATCTATGTAGTATGGTCACTGTATGGTCTATATCATTCTAGTTTATGTTGCCAAATCAAGATAGATACAGTTCGAATCATATCTATTTAAGACAAAGCAGCTTAGACAGAATATAAGTGTGGGAAACTACACAGCAGTAACAAGACTTGTAAGGTGCATGGCATGAGAATATAACTGTTTATTCAATTGAAACTGAAATCAACATAGAGCAAGTTACAATAGCAAACACGTTAAAGAAACATGTTTAAAACATACCTGTTGCGCCATTGAAGTTTCAATTGCATCCTTCAAATTTGAAATTAGTTGGTATGAGTAAATACAGTGATGCAAGAGCAAAGTAGTATGAACCACAGCTACGGAACCTGACCTGAGAACAATTCTTCTTCTGCTTTAAGCATTGACTTGGGGTTCAGAGTGGTGGTCCTCGTGCTTTGGGCACTGCAGTTGCCTTACTAACTGCTCGTGTTTGGGTGCTCTATGGTGGAGACGGTGCTGTGTCAACGGGAACTGGGTTACTATCTGCTGGGGTTGGGGTTAGAAGGGGTGTAGCTGGTTCTCTGTCCAACTGGGTAGGGGTACAATCTGCGTGAGTCTGGGTTATGTGTGGTGGGGCTGGTTCTTGGGCAAGTACAACCGTGGTTCTATCTCCATCGACAGGTAGCACGATCTTTTCTGAAGACCGTGTTTTTACTCCCACATATACTGCCATCACCCCCTCCAATTGAAATGGCTGATAAACAAGAAAAGTAATTGAATGTACAGACATTGTAAGATAGACAGGTGCAATGGATAGTAGGAAAGAAAATAGGGCATGAAATAATTCACATTTATGTTGTCTAACCAAACAGAATAGCAGGACATAATTTCACATATATGATGGCTAATTAAACATGATAGCATGACACAATTTCACATGTATGATGGCTAACTAAACAGGATAGAATGACATACTTCAAAATATGATGACTATGTAAACATGATGGCATGATATAACTATACGATGTGTCTATTAAAGTGGTTGGCATGCCATAAATCACAAACATGCCATCGATGGAAACATGATGACATGATATAATTCATGGATAGAATGACATAATTCAAAATATGATGACTATGTGAACAGGATGAGATGATACAACTATATTATGTCTTTAGAAAATGGGTTGGCAAGCCATAATTCAGATACATGCTGTCCATGTAAACATCATGGCATGATATAATTCAAATGTATGATTTATATACTAAGGAAGTGAGCAGAGGGCAATCGCATATATGATGTGTCAACTAAGGAGATGACATTCAATATCGTGTATATAATGTAAAAACTAAGCATTGCAATACAACATATGCATGATATGAGTAATATAACCCTGCCAAGTTTGAGCATACACCTCAGGGGGATAATAGGACTAGTCATCTGCCTCTGAATCCTCCTCTGAAGAGCTATCTATAACCAGCAAGATATCTGCTTCACCAGGTAGCATTGTCTGCTCGGAAGACCTTGTTTTCACTCCAGATTTCTCCATCACCAATTCAAATGGTTGATGCACAGGAAGAGCAGTTGAATATACAAACATTGTCGACAAAAGCAATGACAAATACAAAAAAGGATGGCATGATATAATTCACATATATGACGATTGGCTAAACAGCATGGCATTGCATAATTCACATATATAATGCCTTGCAACAAGATAGCATTGCATAATTCACATATATAATGTCTTGCAACAAGATGGCATTGCATAATTCACATATATGGTAATTAGACACTAAACAGGTGGCATTCACACAAAGCATGTCTAAACTAAGCAAATGACATAGCAATGCAAGATACCATACGCACGATATGAGCAACATAACCCTGCCAAGTTAGAGCATGCATCTCGGGGGGGGGGGATAGGACTGGTCATCTGTCTCTGAATCCTCCTCTGAGGAGCTATCTGTAACCAGCAAGACATGCGCTTCGTCAGATAGCACTGTCTGCTCTGAAGACCTTGTTTCCACTCCAGATTTTTCCATGACCGTACCGAATGGCTGATGCACAGGAAGACTAATTGAATGTTCTAAAATTGTTGACAAATTTAACACGTAATAAAAAAATGATGTCATGATATAATTCACATATAAGGTGACTAGCTAACCAGGGTGGCATTGCAAAATTCACATATATGATGCCTGGCTAAACAAGATGGCATTGCATGATTCATATATACGATAAAGAAACTAAACAGACGACATTGACACAAAGCATGTCTAAACTAAGCAGATGACATCTTTGATGTATATAGTAAGCAATGCAAGGCACCATATGCATGATATTACCAACATCAGCATGCCAAGTTAGAGCGAAGACCTCATGGGGTAAATAGGAGTGGTCTTCTGCTTCTGAATCCCCCTCAGAACAGTTATCTTCCTCTTGATTACGATCCAAAATGGGTGGAGGGGGGGGGGG
>NC_057811.1:285062806-285074278 GCF_018294505.1 Triticum aestivum
GGGGGGGGGGGTTGCCTTTGCGCCCACCATGGAGCGACGTCTGCATGAAATTTTATTGCCACGCAAGGCTCGTCTCTTTTGCTCTACATGTTCAGTTCCATTATGTACAATAACTGAAATGCATAGGAATAAAACATAGTGAGATTATGTATGGAGTGCATGCACAAATCCAGAGTGATGGTAGCAAACTGTGGATAGACCCAAAACAAATGATAGCATGCAGATAATAGCTTTAGTTAAAAAAAATAATGGCTCCTTTAATGTTTGTTTGCACCCAACATGAAACTCATAGTAGACACCCGAGATTAACCAGATAGTAGACAGATAGTACTGACTGCTGCCCCAATATGCACCCCACAACCATTTAAAAACTCAAGTTTCAACATAAGTTTGGACATGAGTCGGAGTCTAATAGGTGAACACGACGATAAAGTAGCATGTCATAAGCAATGCATAACGTAAGCAGACACGGAAGAGTGCGACCTCTCTTGCGGACCCGTGTAGTCCTCAAGGCCATCTGCTCAGTTGATGATGGTAATGCAGTTGTCGTGGCTGCAGGCGACGGGGAAGAAGATCTGAGGCAGTGAAAGACGGTCCGGAGAGCGGATCCCTGCTATCGTGAACCCTTCCGTCGTTGGAGCAGCTGAGCTAGGGTGGAACACAGCACCGCAGGAGCAGGACAAACCACATAAGGTTTTCTTTGACACATATCTGTAACAGAAGTAATTGTGTAAGGGCTTGTTTGAATTTGACGATTCTAACAATGCAGAGATAGGAAATAGACAGGAATAGGATAGGAATGCACGTGCAAAATAGAGAATTTAAAAACACAGGATTTCTGCCAATCTGGGTGTTTGTTTCACAAGAATTGGAAGATCACAGGATGCAAAGAAGCATGGTGAGATTAAGTCAAACCACAAGAAGTGTACAACCTCTTTGGTGAAGCCATGTCGATCTCAGCATGATTGGGTTGGCCGGTGAGGATGCTCCGGCTGACTTGGCTGTCGGAGGAGGGGAAGAAGATCTTAGGCGTCTGGAGATGGAGCCCGAGGTACTGCTCCGCTGTGATGGAGGGTTTCGTCATTGGAGCAGCTCCGGTGAGTTGTACGACGCCGAGGCTGAAGCAGGACAAGAGAGACAACGTTAACCTGAGTGGAATTCTAATAGCATCTCCAATAGATGATGTAAAATACATAACCACAAAGTGCTAGATGTATACATCAGTCGCTCATCTCTGAACTTAACTGTTGAAACTGAATTTAACTGTCGAAACTGAACTTAACTGTCGAAACTAAATTTTGCTGTCGAAAGTGAATTTTACTATCGAAACTGAATGCACTAGAGGTGAGGCTACACGTCAGTCGATTGACTTTTTCATCTCTGGTTAGTCGATTTTGCAGCCGTTGGATACGAAATCAAGGGCCTGCAGTTCATCTTCAACCTCCACCCCCCTGAGCCGCCAGCCACCACCGGCCAAACAGCCGCCCCCCGCCGCCCGTGGCCGGCGGTGCGCCGCCCCATTCGCCGCGAAAACACTCCCCACCGTCGGTCCGCCACCGCCCCGTCCATCCCTCTAGGCCCCCCCGTGCCGAGCTTTATCTCCGGCGATCCCCACGCCACCGCCCCACCACCACCGGCGACCACCGCCCCCACCCTGAACCCTAAGATAGATAGTGGGATACCTCTCCGGGAGCCCCCCTCCCCGCTGCGGCTGGTTTTTCCTTAACTCCGGCGAGCCCCCCCACCCCCTGAAAATCGACTGACCCAAAAGTCGATTCAGTCGACTGAAGTGTAGCTAAATCGGAGCAGCATCGCAAGCAAGAGCAAGAGCGAGAGCAGCAGCGCGAGCAAGAGCAGACCAGGTAGGGGACCGAGACCAAGAGCAGAGTAGCAGCGCGAGCGAGAGCTAAAGCAGCAGCATCTCCTACTGATGTGGACGTCGCCGCCGAGGGAGTGACGCCGTGGAGGAAGTGGCTGGCGACGCCGCCGTGGATGGAGCCGCACCGTGTCGGCTCGGGACCGAGCGCCGGCAACACCGTGAGATCGAATCAAGAAGAAAATGCGGCGATTAGTGTACAACCTCTTTGGTGGCGCCGATTAGGCCGCAGCTTCATCCGAGGAAAGGGTGATGATGATCCTCTTCCGGTGGTGCAGGTGAAGACGGCGGTGTGGGAATGGAGGTGGCGCGATAGACAAGGGGAACGTCGGGGCAGCTCCTTGGAGGTGGAGGACGAGGTGGCTGAACCGGCGGGATGACCAGATCGACGACGGATCCTCATCCGGTACGGTGGATGAGGGACGTCGAGGTGTTGCTGTGGACGACGTCGTCGGGGAAGAGGCTCCTGCTGGGTGGCGGACGGAGGAGGGTGTGGGGCTTCGCGGGTTTTCCTGGCCTCGGTGTACAAATGGGTGGGCGGATGGAATGGGAGTGGGGAACCATGGCTTAGGGACGCGCTTGTCCGAAATGTGGGGTAAGTTACGAAAGTACCCCCACCAATTTGAGGCAGTTCTTTCGGTTCAGGGGTATCACGGGCATTTCACGTGTCGGGATTTCACAGGAGGTGGGAGTTTTCGCGCGCGTTGTAATTTTGGAATAGCAAGGCGCGGGTTGAGATGGAGGGAGTTGTCGGAGCACAATGAGACAAAAATTTATCTTAAATATTTCAGGGTAACAAGGCGCCGGTTGAAGGGGCAGGAGTTTCGCAGCACGATAGACAGTGACGCTAGCTTGAAATTTCGGCATAACAAGGCACGGCTTGAGGGAGAACAAGCTTAACATGTACCAAAAAAAAGACAATTTAGACTAGTATGATATACTACGTACAATGTGTTTAACACGCACAACACACACAGACACCATTTAGACTAGTAAGGTGCATGTGCATTGCACACATGAGATTTGGCAACCAAATTATGAATAAATACCACATTATAGCATGTAAGCTTTGAGTCATATATGCATGATGTAGATGTTCGTTTAATTCTTATAGTTCATTTCATTCAAAATCATCTAGTTTTTATAAGAAAGCTAATCTATTTTAAGATTCATGAAATTGTGTGTTGTAGAAAAACATTTGGGCAATTCTGATACGGAAGATTCTAGAGCAAAGAAGGAAGTGGTTGTGTTTTGAGGTTTGTGCATTATGCTTAAGTTCAACCATAGAGTCTTCTAGATTGTACATGTGGCAAAATCTGGTGGAATCTAGATGATACCAACGGCCAGTAGTGCTCAAATTTGCCAGCTCTGCACCATCGGATTGGCCTCATCCAACGACCATCTTTCAAAGTTAAAGTTATCCGCACACTATAAAAAAATATAAAATATAATATATATATATAGGGGTATAGATATAGATATGTGATGCGAAAGCCACCCATCATCCCCAATTAGAATAGTGTGTCCATGCACGGATGCAATGTGGCCAAACGATGTCTGCCATCGGTATCTCAAATTCAAACCAGTCTGACCTTGTTCAATGTGTATACATTACAACATGCTCGTTTCCAAACCACACCGCGCAGATCTCCGTTATATTCATGCATGCATGGGTTTCAAACATCATGATCTCTTATTCAAATATTTGAATTCAACTTTACATTGATTATGACCTCACCTAGTCTTTTACACCCACACATTGGTCTTCTCTTTATAATTGTACCACTAACTTTCTCTCGTGCATGCATGCACACACACTACCAGTCGGCATTATCCATCGCACACATGCAATCTTTTTCTTCAGGTCGGTCTCCCATGAAGGAACACGCACACACACATCCCCCTCTCCATCTATGGGCATTCTTTATCTCTCACGTGCATGCGCAACGATCGATGTTCCTCTATGTTGTGTGTATATAGCTACGTCTTTCATAGTTGTCCACATAAACCGATCAATCTATATATCTAGTGAGGTCTCACCCTCTTTCCCACGTCCACATCGATCAATCTATACCTCTCTATATAGGATTACATATATAGCTAATACACCCACATTAATTATAGATCCAACGCCCCCTCTCATCATCCATGCCTTCCGCTTCATCTCACAGACGCGCGCACAATGGCGAAGACAGGGGGCAGCAAGGGCCCTGCCCCCCCTAATATCACTATATATCGAGGCTAATATGAATGTGATCATTAGACAATTGCTGGTAAAAATGGTTTAAGTTGATGAATTGGCCCTCCTCGTAAAGGATTAGCAATGCTTGCCCCCCTAGCTCATGGGACATTTTTCATGGCTCCGCCACTGCGCGCAACAGCGCACGTTCTCGCCCCCTCTCTCTAAATATCGATCTCGCAGTTGTGCACTCCTTCATAGTCTCCCTCCACTCGGCCCCTCGCACCATCTTCTAGCCCCCCACCGGATTTTGCCACATGTACAATCTAGCAGACTTCATGGTTGAACTTAAGCATAATGCACAAATCTCAAAACAACAGTGGTTCTCCTTTGTTCTAGAATCTTCCGTATCATAACTGCCCAAACTTTTTTTCTAGTTGAATTACCATTATTTGTTTTTACTTTATGCTTTACAATGCACAATTCCATGAATCATAAAATAGATTAAGGGCTTCTTTGATTCAAAGGATTCTCGAAGGAATTTTGGAGGATTCTAATCCTTAGGAATTTTTCCTATCTTGGTTGTTTGATTCGTAGGATTGTAAACCATAGGAATTTTTCCATATGATTCATTTGCACTAGATTTCATAGGAAACATCCCATCCACTCAAACGTCTTTGAAAGAATTCTGCGTTTTTTCTATGCACAATCAAACACTCGTACCATCCTGTAGGATTCAAGACGACATTCCACTCTAATCCCATGTTCTTCCTATTCCCGCGTTTTGGAAATCCTATGAATCAAAGAGGCCCTAGGTGTTTTTTTATAAAAACTAATTGATTTTGAATGAGATGAACTATAAGAATTAAACGAAGGTCTACATCAGGCATATATGACTCAGAGCTTACATGCTACAGTGTGGTATTTATTTATAATTTGGTTGCAAAATCTGACGCGTGCAATGCACGTGTACCTTACTAGTACTTCGAGTATGTGCAAAACACAATGGCACGCTACACAGTGTCTCTCTTACAGTTCATGAAGCCACGTGGCACATGTGGAGGCGTTGTCGCGACATCCTTGTGTGGATTGATCACAGTGACGTGCTGCTGGTTCCAGAAGAATGTACTTGTCCTCCCTGAGCCGCACTGGCGGTACATGCACGAAGCGAAGATGTGCACGCATGCCACGCACGCACTCATCCCCTCGCACGCACACGCGGGTACACGGGCGGACGCAATTTTGTACCAAGATCCACCCCATGTAATAATTTGACGCGTGTAAAGTCCTTCACTTCATTGATGGTCCATTAATACAGCGCATGCAAATTGAGTGGACGTGAGGGCAGAAGAAAGACATTACTACTCCACTGCGCGCATGCGAGTAGTTAAATCATGGGTTGCTAGTAGTACTTCCATTGGTCTCCTTCGTACTTTGTGCCAATTTTTGACAGTAACATAATATTTACGCATCTGAGCAGTGTAGTCTACTTGAAATTTATATTCCACTAAACTCATCGGGAGCCGTTTCGGGCCTCGAAACAAAAAACCATCAATTAATCTTTACCTTGTTCCCATCACATTTGAAAGTACTAGTGCTACAATTAAGTGCAAGCCTGCTCACACCTACCAGTACGTACCAAACCTGAACGTGTCCCCACTATGCAGGTTTTAGTACTAGTGCTAGTACTTAGGTTATAAAAAGGGGAACTACCTAACCGAAAATTACTCTACCTTCCTCCTCATAAGTCCTCCTTCTTCATCCGTCCTTGCCATGGCCGGTGTGCAGAGCTCTAGGTTGAGAACTACTTGTAACAAGGGAGCAACAACCAAGGCTGCGGAAAAAAAGAGAGGGCTCGCCACCACGCAGAGACCTCGAAAGATCTCTCATGGGCAGGAGATGGCTCCCAGGAGCGCCCTAGATGCGGAGGTGAACATGCCGAGCTGGCGGCGCTGGAGTCGTTATCCCTCGACGGCATGCCCGATCAGCTCAATAAGCACCTCAATAAGCAGAAGGAGTTCATCCACGGCTTGGTGGAGCTGCTGAAGGAGAGCCTCGACGACATGCCCGCTGAGCTCAATGAGCAGGGGGAGTTGACCGCCGGCTTGGTGATGCTGCTGAAGAAGAGCATTGCCTCAGAGAAGAAGGCGACCGGCGAAATCCTGCAACTTCAGGAGGACAAGGCGAAGCTTTGCCACGAGCTCGACCTGCTGAAGGAGGAGAACGCCGGCTGGAAGAAGCTGCATGAGAATAGTAGTTCCTTGATGAAGATGTTGCAGGCCCTCGTCATGGAACAGAATGAGGAGTTAGCGAAGCTCCGCATCGAGCACCCGGCTACTGTCAAGGTACGTAATGCGGCCGTGGAACAGAGGATGAAGGCTCGCGTCGAGAAAGTCCGCGTCATGGACACAATGATGAAGATGGCGGAGGAGACGCGCAAGGAGATGGAAGTCGTGGAGGCGATCAAGAAGCAGTTACGACTCCGCGGCCAGCAACCCTTCATGTAGTGAGAGCAGCGCCCCAGATTTGTGTGTGCGTCTTACTTCTTTTTTGGGGGTGATAATCCTCCTTCTTCTTTTGCTCCTGTGTTTCTTATTTTGCTTCGGGTGTTTCGCCGCACGTGTCACCTTCTCTGCGAGGCATGAATAGAACAATGCTAAAAATGAGATGACTAGCAAATTAGATCATTCTTTATCGCCAATAGAACAATGCCTCTTGCTAGTAATATATAATAAGAGTAGAGAGTAGAGGATATGGCACTGGGCTGCCGTGTTTCGTGCTCCTCCGTCGTACTCCAGTGGAAAACTTGAGTATACCGCACGGTTCTTTGCTCCTCCTGAGGTCGTCGGCACATTTATACGAGCAGTCAAATCACAAGGCCCCGCCTTCCAGCAGTAATGAGCCATCAAATCACAAAGGCCCTTGCCTCTCGTGAAAAGGACCAAGCTAGACTGCCCCGCCCTCTAGCCTTTTAAAAAATGTATACATTTGTACAGTTGTAGTGTCGATGGATTGTGCCATGGAGCAAAACTAACAAGATGTAATTAAAGAAAAAAGGTGGTACATATAGAGAGCGCTCGTCGCCAAATTATGCATATACTATATGACAATACCCACTATGAAGGTACTAGTAACATAGACTAGTAACTAGTCTATGCTACTCTCCACTATGACCAGCCAAAGTCGAGGCGCAGATACCAACGAGGGCCTGGTTGTGTCTATACTTGGACAATTCACCCGACTGCATGCGCACCAGGCAGACGAAGCTCGTGTCGTGTTGGTGCCGTGTGCGGCCCGCACATTAACCAAAACCTCGCGCCTCCATCTTAGCCTCCGCGTTTTAAACTTCTCAATCTCAAGGCCAAGGAGCAACGTGAAACCTATGATAGAGCCAATCGGATGGTTGAGAACACTACAATTCGTAGCTACAGATGCGTGTGTGAGAGAGGACGAGTGTGTGCATGCACCTCTTCTCAGAGTACAACTGTATGTGGGTGGCATCGACCTAGGGAGCAGTGATGGTGCGTGCGAGAAGTCCCGAGAAATAGGTGTAATGCGTCTGAAAAAAAGACTAGTCTATAGCTCGCCACGAGGCTATTCCTATCAAACGCCAAGCGTAAGATATGTATCCGACGGTGCCAGTTTTGCACGTACACAGCAGTAGAAAAAGAACTAGTACCATGGCATATGCTACACCACGGTCGAGAAAACGTGCTGACGTTATGCCATCGGGAATAGTGCCGCACTTCGAAACTAGAACCGTCAATAAATTTTGAGCGCGTCTCGTCACATTCCAAATTACTACTACTACCATGCTATATTTAATTGCAAACCTGTTCACACCGATCACAACCTAAACGGTTTCCCACTTAGGAGCGTATTAGTAGTACTCGGTTATAAATACTACTATGCTAAGATGACTGCACATTCCTCCTCAACTCCTCATCCACAAAAAACAATCAAGTCAATCAAGCCATAGCCAGCGTGAGTTCTGGGTCGAGAGATTTCCACCAGGGAGAGGTGAGCATGGAAGAGGAAGCACGAGAGATATCCCGCCTCGCCGCGAAAGCAGCCGACATGTCCAGCCGCGCAGCAGTAGCAACACAGAGGTCCCGCCGTGCCGCCGAAGCAGCACGGAGGTCCCACCGCGCCGTCGATGTAGTAGACTGGTCCAGCCACGCCGCGGAAGCAGCAGAGATGTCCCGCCATGCTGCCGAAGCAGCAGGGAGGTCCCGCCGCGCCGCGGCGGCCTGGAAAAATTTCTCGCGGGCAGGCGAGGACTCTTACAGGCGCATGCATGCGATAGTCCATAGCCAGATGGATCAGATCTCCGGTTGGGCGAGGATGCAGGACGAGGCTACCGGCGTCATCCGGCAACTATGGGAGGGCAATGCAAAGCTCCGGGGCGAGCGCGTCCTGCTGAGGGCGAAGATCGCCGGAAGGGCAACGCAGGAGGAGGAGACCGCTGCCTTGTTGCAGAGGATGGGCGTCATCATCAAGAAACTTATGGACGAGAATGCCATGCTCCGCATCGAGCGCAACAGGCTGGTGGAGGAATCCATGGATGCTGCAAGCAGCGTATTAAGGACATGAAACTGATGAAAGAGATCATCGCCCGCCACGAGAACTAGTCTCTGCGACCTGCAGCGCATAAAGAAAGTAGAGATCAGCGAGCCAGATCGTTGTACGCGTCTTCCTTCTTCTTTTAACCTTGTGTATTTCGGGCGTAGCCGCATGTGGCTTTTTTAATTATCTTGCTAATTATGTAAGACAATTATTATCCACTCTCGTCGTCCTTATATATATTCATCAGTCTTGCTATAAGTCGCAGTAGATGTTACATAGGTCCGTCGGATCTTACATCAAGATCCGTGCAAAAATTTCTTTTCAGATTTTCTTTTTTCTCTCTTAAATCTCAGTCGAGTGAGACATTGCCACGCATTAAACAGAGGCTCGGGCACCATTAATGGAGACCTTGGGAGAGAGGTGGACTGCAGATGGAGGTCAAAGGGCTCTCCTCCCGATAAGCACGCGTAGGGGTCTGATCGCACGCCTCCCGTACTCAAATAGCTACCCTGCACGGCGCCTCCGAGCTAATAAAAAAAGGGGACGTGTGGCGGCACGTAAATGGTAAATAGAATGCCCACGGTTTCAATAATACTTGTGTTTCCTATTGTAACGTGACAGCACTTGTTCCAAAATGACTTTGTTGATTGTTAATGTGTGCGGCTTCGCAAATCGGACAGCAAAATTACCACAGCATGTTGGTGCCATGTCATGACACCAAGCCAAGTTTCATGATTTTCATGCGTGTTTTGGATTTACAGGAATTAAAAAACCAAGTTTCTCAATGTTTCCAGCCGAGCCATGACGCCCAGATGTTTGAATTTCATTCCCATTTCTGGCATGAGACCTAGAAATTTACCCGAGGACACACATGTGATTTTTCAACCAGCTTTGTTGCACTGGAGCATGTGCTTGTATTTAAAATTTGAATTATGCACACAAAGGTGACACGTTCCCTCTCAGAACCACGAGCCTTCTTGAGAGAAGCTCCGGTTTGCAAGAAACTTATACCAAAACTTGTTCCTATTCTGCAATTTTTTTACCACAACATGGTAGTACCATGACATGACACCATGCCAAGTTTCATGATTTGCAGGCGTGTTTTGGATTTACAAGAATTTTAAAACCGAGCTTCTCAATATTCTCGGCCGAACCATGATGCCCAGATGTTTGAATTTCATTCCCATTTCTTGCATGGGACCTAGAAATTCACCCGGGGACACACATGTGATTTTTCAGTCAACTTTGGTGCACGGGAGCATGTGCTTGTAGTTCAAATTTGAATTATGCACATTAAATGACCAGAAACTCAATTAATGTATAAAAAAGGCCAAATGAACCTGGAATAATTCCAAAATTTAACAGGGCACTCATATAGTTCTATGTTGCCTCTGTAAAGAAAATCTAGGGGGGAGGCAGCGTATATTGTTTCGCACACAAAGATACAAAGAAATAAAGAAATTAGCATACCTATTTAATTCTTGGGTTCTTATTATTTATGCCACTAGTTGTGTATCACTACTCAGTTTTGCCATTAGAAGTTACAACTACTCAAAAAATGCCATGGATCCGTGACATGCCTGCTCAAAAATGCAATTAGATATCTAAAAAATGCCATCGTTAAGTTAGATATTTGCTCAGAAATGCCATTAGACATTGATATTTTCACGTCAAACATGTTGACCATGTTACATGACAAAAATAAGCCGATTCTCACAATGATAAGTTAATGGTGTCCAGCACAACACACCCCTCAAATAAAACTAAGCACCCTGGAATTCTTTGACAAAACTAAGCACCCTGAAATTCTTTGACAACTAAACTGCTGGCTATATGATGTTGGACATATATATTGTACGTATATAATGTCAAGAAACGAGTGGTAGTATTATACCAACTAAAAGATGAAATGTACGAAATATAGCAAGAAGAAACATAACATAGTTCTGCTGGGGGCTCAGCACAACACACCCCTCAAATAAAACTAAGCACACCAGAAATTAAACTAAGCAACTAATCCGATAGACACTGCATTAGAACCACCATGAGCAACGACACTGCCACCTTACTCGGAGTCCTCGTCCACGTCCTCGACTTCGTCCTTGTCCCTCTTCCTCTTGGGCGATACTTCTTTGCTTGAACCACACACTTGGCTCTTGCTCTTCATCCAACCCTTGTAGATATTGAAACAAAGGTAGCCATCCATTGCATCGTAGTAGATGTGGTCTATATCTAGTACAGTCCACTGCCATGCACGATGAAACGTGTGCGGAGGTTTCTTCAGTTCACCGTACGAAGGATGAACCATGGCTCCTGCCAGGGTCAGCATTGAAGGCTGATCAAGGGAGGGCACCAGCCCTTCCTTCCGGAGGTCGAAGGGGTCGCCTACAACGAGGCCTATCCGACCCAGGATTTCCTTGTCATTCCTAAAGTCTACAGTAACGAATTTGACTCGGTCACCCTTGAGGAACTTCTTAAATTCCTCGCACTCAACGTCGGCATGGCATATGTGGTAGGCCAAGCATAAGTCATGCACGCAAACCTGGATCACGGCGGGCTTCTTCTTCTCTGCCTCCTTTAGTTTCTTCTCGTTTCCCAGGACTGTGGTGTACTCAACATCTAGCCCAGCGACCCACTCATCATTTGAGTTCTCGAACATGCGTTTGAAGCGAGCAAGGCATTCTTTCACCGTTGCGGAAGAACGCGTGTAGATGACGTCGAACTCATCGCCGGTGATGGTTCTAACCTTGTACTCGCCGCCGATCATGGAGATTTGGGACACCATGGATTTGGGAGGAGGGTTAGGATTAGTGGAATTGCTGTAATGTGACAGGACGGGACGACTAGGAGC